>NW_028300963.1:1282500-1527500 GCF_049000335.1 Polistes dominula
TCTCTCTCTCTCTCTCTCTCTCTTTCCATCTCACATATTCACGCACCCATACACACATTTATACATACAAGTTTATGCATTCTCTTTCTTTCTCTCTCATTCGCGAACGCGGTGACACGAAGGCTACCACATCTCCGTTCTGATGTATATATCTTTTCTTTTCTCTCTTTCTTTCTTTCTTTAGCTTCAGTACTCTACTCTGTGCAACTATTCTGCTTTGCTTTAGCACTGGCTGGCGCTTCCGCCTCCATCAGCGTTACGTTCCTCTATGGCAGTGTGTGTATGTGCGTGTGTGTGTGTGTGTGTGAGTTCCTCGCTTTCGGCTGACGCGTCGAGAGAGACTCCCGTGCGATGACACGCGTTCCCTCCCTATTTTGTCTTATATTTCTTTCCACCTCCTCCTCCTCCTCCTCCCACTACTACTCTTATTCTCTTATTCTTCTTATCTTACACTTTTCCTACTAGTTCATCGTCCCAACCGTGTGCCTAAAGTTTTCCTTATTTTTTTTTTTAAATATGTCATATTCACCACCAACACCACCACCACCACCACCACTACTTATACGTTGCTCAGTCATTTTAAATATTTGTTCATGAATCTTTTTCCTTGATAACAATTTATTGGATTAGATTAACTTGTCCGGTTACTTTCCAAGACATTATTATTCATATGAACAAACATTTAATGTATTTTTTTTATTATTGATTTTAATGTTCTTTTCTTAAAGGTATCACCGTACACCTGCGTTATTTAATCATTAAAAAGATTTTTTTCTTTTTTTTTTTCGAAAACAATTTATTAGGATAAACTTTTGTTTTTTGTCCATTATATTCTCCCAGACATTAATTTCGTAAGAACAATGGAATGATATATAATAACGAAGTACATAGTATCTAAGTAGTTGTGTAGTTTTGGAGATTAGATAAATGTTAGCAAGTTATATATCGTATAGACAATCGTTAGAATATCGAGGAATAAACCGGTTTTATATTTATCCGACGGAATGGAACCGGAACATATCTTAAGGCCAACGCGCGAATAAGTCACTTTCGTTTCGTGTAGAATGAATTCTGTATATACTTTCGCGTTTTCATTAGATATATATATATATATATACACATTCTCGTCTCATGTTTGATCTATATAGGAGGATAATTATGTAACAATACTGCCGAGCCAATTAAAATGATATTAAATCTATATCATAGACATTTTTTTCTTTTTTTTTTTTTAACTATTTCTCCTTTCGAACATTCACGTTTTATATTATACGTTTTTTTTTTATAATTAATTATTAAAAAACATTACTCTAATTTGAATTGGTTATACGATATGTGTAAAAAGAAACTTTGAAAAGTATTTTCTGTGAATGAAATCACCTAATCTCTCACGACGACGACGACGACGATGATGATGATGATGGTGATGATGATGATGGTAATAATGATGATTAAACATATCATTTTAGAAAGAAGCTTAGATCGAGTCTCTGTATCATCGTGACGAGACGTAATTTGAAGAAGCAGCGTGTTTCGATAGATTAACGAAATAAGTAACTTTTAACTTGCTATACGTCAGCGAGCTGCGTTCTAAATATAATTCCAAACGATCGCCGTTCATAAATACACGCTTTACACGCAACTTATATATACGTGCGTGTGTGTGTGTGTGTGTGTTTATATATATAATATTATATATACATATATATTTATAAATATATAAACGTTCTCTTTCAATGATTGTGTTGCTCATGTTCCTTCGACGAATAGTATTTCGGAGTGATTCATTGAAATACGTTGATCACGTTAAAAATTCATAAAATTCATTCTATTCTTGTTATCGAATATTAGAATAAATTTTGTTGTTGTTTTTTATTTTTTTTTATTTTTTTATTTTATATTCTACTTTATATATTTCTTTTATATTCTTATTTTTAATGTTATATTTATTTTTATTTTTATAGCTAGCACAAAATCGGTATAACAGGAATGAGTAATAAAAAATTTACGTTCCTAAAGAAAAGATCAAAATTTCGACCGTCCAGAAACGTACTTACCCATCCTCTTCCTTTTTCTTCTTCTTCTTCTTCTTCTTCGTCTTATGTTTCTTCTTTTTTACATCACACGTTAAATCGTAGGAATCGTATCGTCCTTCCAAGAAAATCTAAAGCTCCGTTTAAAGGGTGACGCGTACTGCACGCTCTTTAAATATTTAACGCGAGACTCCATCTTTAACGTTGGCGTGACCGACTCTATATACACACATATATACATATATATATATAAGTATGTGTTTAACTATACGTGTGTAGGCGTGTAAGCCGGTTGTCGGTGATGTACTAAACATACACACGTGCATAGATTGACCCTCGAAACATTTAATACCCGTTCCTACCACCAAGATAATACGTTTATTTTTCATTCATTTCCTATTACAGTATGTGTGATCAATGTTAATATATAATTAAAGAATAATAATAATAATAATTATTATTATTATTTTCAATAACGTTAGTTGTTACTTTACTTATAACAATTCTTTAAAAACATTTCGCAAAAGTATTTGGGTCGTTCGCGATAATACAAAAGGAACCTAAATATTCCAGTATAACGCGATGAAATATGATTCGTCAAAGTCTTGATTAAATATTTATAAACTCTATCGTAATATGACAAATAGTGTTGGCAAAACTTTCTATGACATGGTTACATGGTTTAACCTTATACTGTATGGGAAAATTAGCGTACTTGATACCTATCCATCACGATTTTTTATTTTAAACCTTTTCGGACGTATTCTATTTGGACATGGGTGACATAGTGATTGGAATTAATTTATATATATATCTATATATAATATATTTATTATGTAAAATACATAGAATGGACACGCAACCGAAAAGGGTAAAATTATCTTCGTCGAGAGCAAAAGGATTGTTTCTAATATGAAAAAGAAAGAAAGAAAGAAAGAAAGTGAGAGATAGATAGATAGATAGATAGATAGATAGATGGATAGATAGAAAAAGAAAATCACACGATAGTCGAACAAGATTTCACGATCAAACAAGTTATTCTAAGCCGTAGCTTAATAGAATGAAAAATAGTAGGAGGTGGTGGTGATAGAAGATGAGGCAGGAGGTGTAGAAGAGAAAGGGGAGGATGCAACAACGAGAGTAAAATTGCGACTTATTAAATAGGTTAAAGTTGCAAACGCGATAACGATAGTAATTAGAATCGTACGTCTAGAGGTAGAGAGATAAAGATGAATGTGTTTGCACGTGTGAGTGTTTCTATACATATATGTGTGCATGTAAAAGAGAGAAAAGAGAGAGAGAGAGAGAGATGGAGAGTAAGCATCTGCCTGTCGTTAGATTCGCGAACTGGCGCCACGTCGTCCACGAAGTCCCTGGTGACCTGGTTGGGATGGTTGTTGTTGGGAAGAGAACGAGAGATAGTAGATCGTTGTAAAGAGTGTACAAGAGAGAGAGAGAGAGAGGGAGAGAGTGAGTGAGTGAGTGAGTGAGAAATGGGAAAAGAGAAGAGAAGGTGATGGTGCGAGTGAGAGAAGACAGGCGATAATGAAATCCATTATCGTGGTGGTCGTCGCGTCGTCGTCGTCGTCGTCGTCGTCGTCATCGTTGTCGTCGTCGTCGTCGTCGTCGTCGTCGTCGTTATTATTATCGTAACATGCATATAATGCAGTATAATACGAGTCGGCGTGATCCGTGCTTAATACAGCCATTGCACAAACTCACATTTCCGAACGGTGCGATTATAAATCTTATTACGATCGAACGCGTGTACGGGATTATGAATGTTGTTGTAGATTTGAACATTTGTAAAGTTGTGTATATTTTTCATATACGTTGGCATATGCATCTCTCTCTGTCTCTCTCTCTCTCTCTCTCTCTCTCTTTCTCTCTCTCTTTTTCTCTTCTTTTTTTTCTATCCTTTTAAACTTCGTTTCTTAGTCTTTATCTTTTCTTTTTTCTTTCCGTAGCGCATGCATGCATGCACTATGTAAGCGTTCCCATACGCACACCTGGTTTATATTCAAGTCTCTCGTTGTTTTTTTTTTTTTTTTTTTTTTTTAGAGTTCCCAAAGAGCAGTAATATTTGTACCACCACCACCACCACCACCACCATCACGTTGAACTTGCATCTTCGACGAGGAACAACGTGTCCTCGATTAAAAAAATCTTTTATCGCGGCTCTCCTGGTGGAGAAACGTCAAAGGACTAATGCACATTGCAACTTCATCTTTCTTTCCTTCATCCTTTTCTTTTCTTGCTGCAAATGTGCATCCATGTGAGTATCGTGTGTGTACATATATTCTCTGCATTTAGGGACTTTCTTAATTTATCGCGTAATTTCATTAATGTTAAAATAAACAAAAAAGAATTTATTTATCTAACGTAAAAAAGAAAATTTTCTTTATATTTTTGAATCGTACACATTTTCTTCTTTTTTTCCTGGATATTTGTCTATTTCGATGTTTTACTCCGTCGGTCTAACTCATAACCAACAAACCCCACACGATTTTTGTCCCATACGAGAGAGAGGAGAATTCTATTTTTAATGTATATTTAATGACGAGTTATTCCAAGTTATCCGCCTTTTGTTTGTTACTACGAAAGATCTACTTTGTTTATCTTTCTTTACATTTTCGTTTTTTGCTTTCGTATTTTTTAATTTTTTTTTATTTATTTTTTTTTTTTTTTTATTCTCCCTACCCTCCCAATCTCCCTTCGCTCCACCATTTCATTTTGCCATTTCTTTCTGTCTTCCTTTTAACTTGTTTTGTTTTGTTTATTTTTTTTTTTTTTTAAATATATATACATATATATATATATATATATATATATATACGTATAGATATTTTTTCTTTTTCGTTCCTTCCTTCCTTCTCGTATGCGTGGTTTCTCTCGTTTACCGTCGAATAGGGGGAGATAATTTGGAGAAACCGATACCGGCGGCGTACAAATATTTATTTTTTGCGCAGACACACTGTGCCGTATATAATATTGTAGAAGAGATATATAGAGTTCCTCCTCGTCGTATGATAATAATAAACGAAGAAATGTTTATCGGCCGTGTACGGTCGTTTCACTATTTGTACAGCGGTGCATCGAGGACGAGTCGAAATAAATATCGTCGTTGTCTCTCCTCTCTCTCTCTTCTTGGACATTATTATAATAGACGAGAGAACTCGTTACGATGTATAATATGTGTATATATGTATGTACGTACATATGTGTGAATGTATGAGGGAGTACGAGAGAGAGAGAGGGAGGGATTGATTCTATCTTTTATTCTATTCTTTCTTTATTCCTCTCATCATTCGTCCTATTATTTGTCTATGACGAAACTTATCAATTTGTTAGCCGTGAGCATTTTTGGAGAACGATCTATTCGAACTATTTATTCGGTCGATTTGCAAGATAGTCGTTGACCGATTAACGAAACGTCCATAACTATTCTCGCAAATATAATCTCTCTATTTCTCTCACTTCTTTTTTGTTTCGTTTCGTTTGGTTTTTTTTTTTTTATTTTTTTTTTCGTTTTTATTTTTTTTTTTTTTTACATAACACTTGGCCACGATGATACTCTACCGTATTCGGTTCTCTGATAATTTTCCATAGACGACGACGACGACGACGACGGTGGCTTTCAATTATAATCGTGAAATTGAGCAAAAATACGTTTTCGTGAAAGGTGGGAGAATTATATGGTCGATATGAAAAAAGAAGGAAGTAGGGGTTCAATGAGAAAAGGGGAGGGTTAAGGGTAGAAGGGAGAAGAGAATATTGGTAGAGAGTTTTGTGAGATTGAAAGGGGCGTTGTAACTTTAAATAAGTCCGAGGTTTATTTCTCTCTTTTTCTTTTTATTTTTTTTTTTTTTTTTTTTTTTTATTTCATTGCTCTGTTTCTTTCTTTTTCTCTGTGGTTCTCTCTGTCTCTAACACACCAACTCGTTCTCGTTTTTGAACCACGTCCGTGTGTCATATACGATGTGTGTATGCGTATAAATGGTAGGAGAATAAACAAGTAATTTGTGCGGAAGAAAAATGATGTTACATTTATCATGAAAATAAGAGATAACTATAATTTATCATCGCCGAGGCTGGCATTCGGTCGTTATCTTTCACAAGTATAAATAGTTTCGGTATGGCCGCCTTTTATACATAGGGAAGTTGCACGACCACTGTTTTCTCCAAATCCATGCCTATGATAACATTTTTAACCGAAAATCGTGCACACATTTTTATATTACTTGGAATTGTTTCAATGTAAGCAACCAAATTTTCAACAACAACAACTTAATATATAATGCACCTTACTCTCTCTCTCTCTCTCTCTCTCGTTCTCTCAAATTCATTTGTTCTTTTTTCAATAAATTATTATTATTATTATAATTATAATTATTATTAGTATATTATGAGAATGATATCTCGGAGAAATCGAGAAAACTCGTTAGTTTCGATTCTTTTTTATTACATTAGAACGGTCACGAGGCTCGTTTAAGTTTTCTCCTTTATTTCCAGATATAATAACCTATATACTATATATACTATATATACTATATTCTATATATATATATATATATATATATATATATACGACGCAAACACAAGTCCCGATACGCTATAACGACCAAAGAGCTAATTATTGCCAGGAAAGTAAACCTAAATAGATGGATACAGATAGTTATAAACTATAAATATAATAATAAAACGCGGTGAAAAAGAAGTTCTCTGTCTTTTTCGTTTCCCCCTTGTTTTTTTCTTTCTCTCTCTCTCTCTCTCTCTCTCTCTTTTTTTTTATTATTATATGGAAACGATAAAAACGAGAGAAAGAGAGATCGTTAGTTTAGATCTTTCTTTTCCTTTTTATTTTTTTTTTTTATTTTTTCTTCTTCTTTTTTTCTTTTACCTCTCTCTTTTTCTCTCTCTCCCTCTCTATAAAGTCTTTCCTATACGACATCTAAACCGACAGGATGTGTAATTCCTAAGCCGGCTACGATCGAACATTATACGGGATCATGGTATAATCAAAGTCACAGCGTGCACTTAATATTTAGATACTACCATACGAAATAACATCGAGTAATATGGTTATTATTATATAGAAAAATATATATATGTATATATATATATATATATATATATATATTAGGTAGGTACATAAAAAGATAGATAAAGATAGAAAATATAACTTGCAACATGCATTATGAACAAAAACAGGTCCATCATATGTGTAATAGATATCATTTTTACGATGAAAAATTAAGATTAGTTTAGTTGAAACTGAATCTGGTCTATGCAACTAATTGTTTTTTTTTGTTCTATAAAAAAAATTGGTAGAATGCAAAATTGTTTAACTTTGAAGTATCAAATATTATAATATATTTGTCTTGATATATGATAAATGTATATTTATTATATTATAAAACAGGTCCATTATATATGTAATTGGTGATACAAACGAACATATATATATATATATATATATATATATATATATATATATATATATATATATATTTTACATTGAAAAATTAAAATTAGTTTAGCTTAAACTGCATTTGGTCTATGCACCTTATTTTATTTTTAATACAAAAATTGTAGAATGCAAAATAGTTTAACTATGAAGTATCAAATATTAGAATATATTTGTCTTGATATATGATAAATGTAATATAATATAGAAAATATATATGTATAATATTACACATATGTGTGTATATATGTAGATGAAAGAACGCGTGCGCGAATGCCTGAAGCACATCAGGACGGATTACCTATTATAAACGTAACAGTCACGTCACGCCGGCATACTTTACGCTTTATTTCATAAAGGCGCGTTGATAATCGTACTCGTCCGTCGGCGAGGAGCATCGTCGTCGTCCACCGTTTATCTGTTGTGTATGTGTGTAGTACGTTATATGATGTGTGCTGTATGGCCGTAGAGAAGAAGAGACCGCATGGGTCCCAATGAGGAAAAAAAAAAATAAAAGGGCAACTTCGTTCTCTGTCATTAGGCAGGACGACCGCCCCAAGATAAAAAGAGTAAGAACGATCAAGGGTTAAAGTGAGACAAAGGAAGGAAAAGTAATCCGGTACTTGGTATCTCATCTATCTGCATATTATCTTTATCTCTTTCTCTCTATCTCTTTCTCTTTTATAAAATGTTAGGAAGAAAAGTTAAGGTACAACGATTATTTTATTTATCATTTGATAATATTATTATCGTTGATTGTTTATTAATATTTCGTTATTTTTATATGAGGAGTTTCGAATGGGGAGAGGGTAGAGAGAAAGAGAGAGAGAGAGAAAGAGATCAGTCGAATAAAATGAAATTAATTTCTCTTTCATCTAACGCGTTTTGTTTCTTTCTTCGTTTTCTTAGTATGATAAAAGAAAAGACCGTGATTATTTTTCTTATTATAGTAGAAGTAAGAGGAATTTAATGAATTTAATCGTTATTACTTTTATAATATTATATATTTTTGTGTTTTATATCGCGTCTGGAGAATCTCACAAATGTTATCTCATTTCCCTCCCCCTATATTTTCTTTTGTAAGAAAGTAAACCACAAAGTATAAAAAAAAAAAAAAAATGTCGACGGGGAATATTTAAAAGGCGTCGTAAGGGAAGGAAAAGAACTTTGCCCCTTTTTGTTTCCCCCCCCATCTTCACCATAATCGAGCAACATTCCGTGGATCGTTAGCTTTGTTTTCAACATTTTGATGCAATCATATGCACACGAACAAGACAACCATAAGAGAAGAACGAGAAAAGATAGAAATAGTGATAGAGAGAGAATATGAGTTGGTGGGTGGTTGGTTGGTTGGTTGGTTGGTTGGTTGGAAGGGAAGTTCGACGCTCGTGGATAATAAAAACGACGTCGTGCACCGGCCGTTTCAGGGCCGTACGAAGGTAATATCTGCAGGATGGCCCCATCAGGGCAAGTTATGATTCTCTAATTGAACCGGTCCATTCAGTCGTTGCATACAGAATAGAGCCCACATCCTAGACCGTAGCCGTCGTCATTCTAATGGCAAATTGCATCAATATTATATGCAGATTTCGTCGTTGCCGCGCTTTGTACGCTCGACTATAAGTATGTACGTATACATACGTATACATATATGTACTTATATATATATATATATATATATCTATATATGTATATATACGTAGGATCGCATACGTTTAAGCTAGACCGAGCGTAGTTATGCGTCCCGTGTCGCATCCTCCTCCTCGAACCACCGACCAAGAATTTCCACCCTCCTTTTTCTTTCTCTCTAACTCCACCTATGTTATACGTAGATACATATGCGTGAGTATAATTATCACATACGATGTTCAAAAACAAGCAAAATTTCAATCCCAACCAACTCTTTCTATTTCTCTTTATGCCAAGAATATGCAATTATTTTAATTATCACGTTAGTATTGGTGCTTGATTAGAATCTTATTCTCTTATGCCTATATGTTTATTATTTATTATTTTAATTAAGATAATAGTGTTAGAGGTGCTTGATTAAAAGTCTTTTATTGTCTTACATTATAGTAATTCTTTTTTATTATTATTATTATTTTTATTATTAAAATATATTATTCTCTTTTATCGTCAAAGTGAATTGAAAAGAAGACACAGCGAGGAAAGATATTATCGTAGTATTTTGGTGTTTCATTGGAATATTATTCTAAGTACACTTTTATAATTCATTATTTGTTTTTTAATTATTAAAATATAATCTCTTTCGAAGAAGTAGAAGAGAAAAGTCAGGAGGGAGGAGATGATTGATGGTAGTGGTTTGATTTTACTTTTATTATCTTTTTCTTAAACGAACAAGTCCGATTCTCCTCTTCCTACTCTCGACTAATATTTTATATACATGTATGTATGTGTATGTGTGTGTGTGTTACGCGACAGTGCGCTATGCTATGCGAATAATATAACCCAGATTTGTGCCAATAAGCTACATCCTACGTTTCTCCCGTGTACCCGCGCGCACCACGTTCTTCCTTCGTACTACACACGTTTATTACACGTGTATACTTGCTTGTGTGCTGCATGTTCGTTGTCGTCGTCGTCGTCGTCGCGCGCGCGCGACTCTCGAAGGCGCTCGCGCACTTAGAATAGTGCGCTGGAATATAAAGTAGAAATAATAAGGCGCGCAGAGTAAATTCGACCCACTTAACGCTACTTAACGCTTACGATGAATACGTTACGTTTTGCACAACATTATATCGCGAAGTGCTACGAAACGAGTAGTCCCCCCTCTCTTCTTCATATTCTTCTTCATCTTTTTCTTCTTCTTCTTCTTCTTGTTCTTCTTCTTCTTCTTCTTTTATCTGCTTGCATTTTTCCATTTTGCATTACGTAATTGTCCTCTTTTCTTTCCTTTTCCTATTTTATATATAATTTCTTTTTTTTTTTTGTTTTTTTTTTTGTTATTCTTATTCGTCGTTGTTCCCTGTCATTTCCTGCTGTTTCATTATTTCACATGTTTAGTTATTTCACCTGGATGATGATGATGATTATTATTATTATTTTTAAATAACGATAAGTACGTAAGACAAATATAATGATTTGACATTAATAATGGAGATTAGAAGATCGTTCAAAAATATATTTATTTATCTTGTTCTAAAATAAAAAATCAAGTCAAAGGGGGTGAGTAATCTTTCTTCTTTGCTGAAACTTTTGAACCCTTCGTTCATTCGTTCGTTTTACCTGTGTACTTACAACTGGACGGACCTTTTTCTTCCTCCTCCTCCTCTCCTTCTTCTCCTTCTTATTTTATTTCTTCTACAAACGGTATTTCTTCTCTCTAAAATTAGAGGTACAATGCTGCGTGTAATTTATCCGCGAGCGTTGAAAGAAACGCGTCATTCTGGTTATAAAAGAGACAATAAAGAGTATTAAAAGCGTACAGCCAACAATGCAGATTGCGAAGGCTGCAATAATACAGTAACCTTCATAACGACGACTACGACGACTACGACGACGATGACGAGGAGGAGGTGGAAGTGGTGATGGAGGTGGCGGTGGTGGTGGCGGTGGTGAAGGAGGGAACGGTGATGAGGGAGGAGAGTACATTCGCGTTCGTAAAACCAGCGACGGGTGGTCGGACATAATGCACATATTATTCCTAACAGTTACCGATTTTATTATCTACGATGTACAATTTATTTCAGTCCTCATCGTTGTTGTATTTCTATATGCTTACGTTATATATAAAATATATATGTATATAAATACACACACACATACACACACACATATTGAATGTGCATACAAATATATACACGTAAATGTGGTAAATGGTCGCGACAATTAGTCTCATTGTCGCGTGATCGTTACCAGGGGGTAGTGTTTTATTCGGAGAAAGGGGGTTGCTTGGCTTTGGTAGGATAAAAATATTTGTCATCGTGCGTGTTAAGCTATTCCTCGAAAACAATCAAATAAAATAGATACCTATATATACATATATTTATTTTTTAATTTTTTTTTACAATAACCAAGTGGGAGTATGAAGTATAAAGAAAAAATAACTATCCTTCGCTTGCCGACAATAATGCGGCTTATCAATAATTTATTACATCATGATGCAATACTTTACTGCTAATCAATTAAGATAAGTACGACTGCGATCAGAGTTTTTCGAAGGTCTCTCTCTCTCTCTCTTTCTCTTTATCCAATATTAAACAGCAGATTTCAACGGGTCGATTTTTTTCTTTTTTTTTTGGATTCTTTTCTTTTTGCATTCGATCGTAATTCGGGTAATGGAAATTCGCATTTTGTTTGTTGAAGAAAATTCTACCATCTCTGTCTCTCTCTCTCTCCCTCTCTCTCTCTCTCTTTTTCTATTCTCTCATTGCAAACTACTTATTAGTCGATAACTCGAGAGGTCGATAGCCATGTCTGTCTATCTGTCTGTCTGTTCTCTACATTTTTTCCCTCCCCCTTTCTCTCTCTCTCTCTCTCTCTCTCTCTCTGCTTCTTTTATCTCGATCAGTCGAGTGCACGCAGTGAGAATTTTCGACATTATTCACTTGCTGCCCTCCCCCCTCCCTCCCTCTTCACCCTCGTCTTCTCTCTTTTTCTCTTATACATTGTCTGTGTGTGTGTGTGTCTCTTCTTTATCTCTATTTGTTTTCCATCTCTCTCTCTCTCTCTCTCTCTCTCTCATTCACTTTCAGTTGCAGCAAGCAACTGAACGCGTACTACTCGCAAAAGCAGCATCGTTCTCACCAATGCGTTTACTGCGTCGTTCGTCGCCATCCCCCTCCAGACTCCCCCGCCTCCACCCACGCTGTATGCCACCCTCCCTCCTCCCGCCCCTTTTCATACAGCTCTCCGAGAGTCCGCGTTATATAATAAATTATTTCATAAATTAAGAGCTATTAACGAGTAATTATCCTTCGCGTGTGCGTGTTTTTCCATGACTGCGGTTATAGACCGCGTAACGCGGAATATGCGCGAGCGACACGGTAAAGCGAATAATATGCCGCGTGCGGACTGCCAGCGTGTGTGGAAAATAGAGAGAAAGATAGAGAGAAAGGTGGTTGGTTGGTCGTACGTGAATCACCGACCTCTCGTCGAAAATGTTTCTTCCGTTCCGCCGGATACGACGAGTTCTTTCTCTTTCTCTATCTCTCTCTCTCTCTTGAAAAAAAGAACATTTTTCCTTCGGGTTAAAAAAAAAAAAAAAAAAAACAAATCTTTGTCCAACATAAATAATTCATTAGAATGTAATTTCTCTTTTTCTTTTTCTTCTTTGACAATATTAGATACATTCTAATCAATTCGTTTAAACGATTTGATTACAAATTATTCAGAATCTCGTTTTAAAAAGTTTAACTCTTTTTACTTTCCACATGAATGCATATTCATTTATAAGTATATTATACGACGATGACACTAATATAAAAGGAAACGAACGATTTATGATAATTAATAATAAACACGTTTATTAGCTTATCATTATTTATCTTCTTCTTTTTCTTCTTCTTCTTTTTTTTTTTTTGTATTCTCATTTGAAATCCGCGTCTCAGCGGGAACTCGCTTTCGAATGCATTAGGAACAAGGATAGAAGATAGAATCCTACGTAATCTGACATCCGAGTATATACTGAAACAAATCGATCTATCTACCGATCGATCCATCGATCCATCGATCGTTTTATTCTTTCGTTCGTTCGTTTGTTTATGCATCATCGTCTTATTCGTCTTTGTCTCTTGGTATTGGTAGTTCGGTCTTCTTGCTCGTATTTATTGTTGCAATTATTACTGTTATTATTACGCAGATACAACACACACACACAAACACAGTTTAGTTGCATAATCAACGCAAGTCGATGTGATAAATGCCGCCGCCAATATGAGCTGGAAAGAAGACGAAAAATGGTTTATCTTTTTACCAAGAAATTACATCTTCTTTATTATACTTATACAATTATCCTTTTAGTTTACTTTAATATGTCACACATACACACCTCTTATTCCCATTTCCAACATCCTTTTTTTCTTCCAGTTTTATACCTGTATCTAAAAATGTCACACAACACCTTTGATAAATCATACGGGGTTTCTAAGAAATCGGTAATATTAATTTGAAAGATATTCGAAGCTCTTAAGAAGAATAAAAATGACGTAATTAACTCAATTTACTTTGGTGTCGAGTTAACGAAGCATTCTTTTATTGTTCTTTAACGTTCAACTAGTTAACGCCATACTCGATTACGATCATCGGATAGAAATTATTCATCGATTTTTAAGCGCGATAAACATTTTTATAAATTGCACATGAATAAATTTAAGACAATAATTTGTCGTACAAATAAAATATTAGAACGAATGAATAAATAAATCGAAGAAACATTAACATTTTAAATGGCCAGGAGTCAAACGCTTTTAGTGTATGCAGTCAAACGTCATCAGGGACTCGGTAATATTTTTTCAAGAATTAATTTAAAAAAAAACAACAACTTTATTGTCATTAACGAAAAAATTAACATAAAACAAAAAATAACAATTTAACAACAAATTTAATTTTATTATATATATATATATATATAATAAATTTATATATATATATATATATATATATATATATATATATATATATATATATATATATATATATAAAGTTATAAATAAAATAACGATCAATGTTCCGGCTATCATACACATGTTGTGTGAGCGGCCATTAAAGTTTTAAAATATTTTTCTGTTTTACACTGTTAATATAAAAAAAAAAAAAAAATAAGTAAATTTTATTTAGAACATCGTAAGTCGTCTGGTAAAGTAGAAGAGAGGGTGACTAGCAATCGTGTTGTTGTACAAATTTAATTATACCGTTCTCGTTTTAAACACAAGTCAATTAACGGCGCGTGCGCGTTACCAATCGGTAATGACTCCCGCGAACTTAAAGCTCGTTCGGTATTAGTTCGTTCCTATATATATATATATATATATTAGTGCAAGTAGTCAACTAATTTACAAGAACTTCGTCTGAATCGATATTATTTTAATTGATTATTATAATTGCAAGTGTTTATTTACGACGAAAAGGGTTAGGTGAACTGAACCGAACCGAACCGAACCAAACCGAACTAAACCGTCGCATTGACGTTAGTTATAGTTTTGCCAATTTAATTCCCATTTATTTATGGAAAATTAATCGTCAACGATATTACACTAGCATGTTGTTTTATTTGTTGTCGCGTTGTTACAGTTATATATGCACGATCGTGTAAATGTAATTTCATTTTCAATAAACTTTACGAGCCAACCAAGGGAACGCTTGGAAAACGTTTTCGTCACGAGAAACAGAATATTTCCAGTTGTAGATCTTTTTCCTTTTTTTTTTTTTCTTTTTTTTTTTTAACTATAATTCATCTTTATAAATAAATTTCTGCTTATAATTAATGCTTATAAATGGTATTGTTGATGATGTATCGGATCAATGTACTCTTTGTTATAGGAAATCTGAGAAATATTTAAGATTTGTAAGATTTACCTTGTGAACATCCTCAGCAAGATGCAAAAGAAAATAAAAAGAGAGAGAGAGAGAGACTGAATCAAGGACGTGAGCAGCACCATTGATGCAACTAAAGATTAAAACCCTTCTTTCTCAGACCACGCTACCCATTGTCCTTATAACATCATTCTTTATTCAGAAATCCTTCGAATTCTCATTATCATAAACGAGTCTTATCATTTATTTTCATCTTGCCTATTCTACAATGTGTTTGAAGGAAATTAAATAAAAAAAGAGAGAGAGATTAAAATAAAAAAAGAAAGAATAATATGAAAAATAATAGCTTCCCACGCAAGAACACCGGTAGCCGTGTATTCCAACGTTAAAGTAAAGATAAGTAAAATATCAATAGATTGATAAAATCACAGCGTTTTATTTGCTAAACGCTCGACGTCAAGTTTTATGATACTCTTCCAATGATATTTTGTTGATTAATCGTTAAAGATAATATAATTACGTTAATTAATATAATACAATTTTATATTCGACTACAGAATTTTATTTTATTTTATTTTTACCTTTTGCTTCTTGAATGTTGTCACTTAAATATTTCTTGTTATCTTTTTCAATAAAATTATATTAGAAATTATTTGCCGTACACGAAAGTATGTGAAACTATTTGAATATATAATAGGATGTAACAGGAAGAACAAGAGGAAAAGGATAGATAGAGATAGATAGAATTAACGAATGGACTTATGATCAAAACTATGACTGCAGTTACGCTATGCGATTTTGTTATTTCAATTTCCGGCATGTTTACCATTTCCTCTGATATTTATCCGAGATATACGAGTGATGATATGCAGTTGTGTATCATTTTGTAAATATTGTTCATCGTTTAAACTACGCATGTGCTTACTTCTTCTTTTAGCATTTGGTTGAACGCGTCATGTCGTCAAGAGGGAGAGATTCGTGCGACTCCCGTAAACCTGTATCCGTATCCGTATCCGTATCCGTATCCGTACTCGGTTACACGCAAGTGAAATTTTTCGAATGAAAATGAGTGGACTATCAAATGATCGACGGTGGATCGTTCGATGGAAAAGCGCACAGTCAATGAATCGTTCCGGGCAATTATTAAATTGACCAATGAACCGCGAGAAACGTACGTGGCATAAATCAACAAGGGTATACGATTCATATCCCTCCATCGAGATAATATTTTCCGGCTAGTTCACAAAATTCTGTAACAAAATCTCATCTCATCTCATCTCTCTCACTCACTCACTCATTCACTCACTCTTGTCCCTCCCCCCTTCACATCTTTCATTCAAGTATTCTATTTACTTATTGACATTTATTCGATTCTCGATTATTTTCATTAAACCCTAACGATATTAATACATCTCTTCTTCAACTTCTCGCAAATAATTTTTTCAAGTGGTCGTACGATTTAATAAAAAATACGAGAAATATATTATAAAATTAATTAGAAAAATGTTCGAAAATAATTAAAAAAAAATAAATAAATAAATAAAAATTAGATGACGAAGAAGAAGAAGAAGAAGATTCAATCACGGTCGTTTGAAGACCCCCATCCACCATGTGTCACACACTTTAACGCAATTGTTTCTCGTGCTCTGAAATGATATAAAAATGCGCGGGCTGAACGAGAAAGGCGCAAAAGGCAACCCAGTCCAACGACTGTGTGTTAGCTAGAAAAAATTCAGAGAGAGAGAGAGAGAGAGAGAGAAAGAGAGGAAAAAGGAAGGAAAAGAAAAGGAATAGGGAAGGGAATAAAAATGTTCCATTGCTTTTAATGTGCGAGAACTTTATTACGAGACTTATTAACGAAACTACGTAGGAAATACCCCATTCCCTTAGCGCGTGCCTCAGCCTGTGTTTCTCGATAAGGAAACAGAAATATAGAATGCACTCTATGTATGTATACGTGTGTGTATGTATATATATATATATATATATATATCCGTGCGGGAGTAACGCGCAAAGGGACAAAAAGTTAATCTTGCCTCTCCTTTTCTCCCTCTCCCCTATCCTTTCTTTTACTCTGTCGTTTTTTTTATTGTTTTTTTTTTTTTTAACATTTTTAAAGTCTCTCACACGCAACGGTTATGGTTGATCGTGTTGGCTATCGCTTCTGGCATGTATAACCAATAATTAAGTAACCAATATCGAAGAGACATTGCAAGAGATTGAGAATATTGGAAGGAATAAGAAATAGAGAGAAAGAGAGAGAGAGAAGGAGAAGGTTGGTCGCGTGGCTTAGAGCATTTAATCGTGACAAGATTCGATCGTTAGTGAGAAGATAGAAAAAGAGGGGTTGACCGGAGTAGAAGAGAAGGGGGATGGTTAAGTGTTCTTATATAATATTAATAATGTTATTATATATATATGCTATATTGAAATTATTATGCTCGAGTTTTAATTCACCTATACATACGAAAATACTAACATGTATGTTACTTACATACATATATGTATATATTAGTGTGTGTTTGTAATACGGCATTAACGGCGTTCCCGAGAGCATGCTGGTATATAAAAGTAGTAATACATTCATATAATATCACTCTCTCTCTCTCTCTCTCTCTCTCTCTCTTTCTTTCTTTGTTTTTAAATATATATATATATATATATATATATATATATATATATATATATGTGTGAATGTGTGTATTCGTGTATACGTAATTAATTATAATTAACACGCTGACGCAGCGGGTAGCAATACGGAAGAAAAATTTAGTTGTGGCTGATTCGTGAGCATACGTTTATATGTATACATATATGCATATATGCGTTTATTTTGTACATCGTACATGTATATGTATATCATATATATATATATGCATATATATGTATATGTGTACTTTGTACATCGTATGATCTTTGTCGTGCCGTCGTGTGTTCGAGGATTAAGCGGGAGATATCGTTAATATCTTCATCTTTATTTCTTTTCGTTAATCGAGACTCATTGAGCTTGCTCTTTGATCATTTCACTCGGATTTTGTACATTTCTCTCTATCACTATATGCATATATATATATGCGTGTGAGTGTGAGCGTAAGTGTGTATCTTTCTCTTTTTCATATACGTTATAAATTTATTGTATAAGTTTTCCCCCTCTCATTGAATAGAAACGAAACTGAGATTGTATGAGAAAGAAAGAAAGAAAGAAAGAAAGGAAAAAAGGAAAAAAGAAAAAGAATGAGAGAGAGAGAGAGAGAGAGAGAAATAATGCAATCGAGTTCTCGTAGCAGCGCATACAACAATTTAGAAAACCCGCTCGGCGATTCGTCGTAAATCAAGTTCGGGCTATTAAATGCGACATAATTTTGCGATTAAAGTTTTTAAACGTAACTCGAGCCTTCGTGCCACCATACCATACCAACCGGAGAATATTTTCAATTCATTCAGTATATTATTATTATAATATCGCAGATTTTCTTATCTTATTTCCATACCCTTTGCTTTTATTTATTTATTTATTTTTTTGTTTTTTGTGTTTTGTTTTTAGTTATTCTTAGAATTGTACGACTAGGGTTTAATGATGAATAAATGAATTATCAAAATTGATTTCTACGTGGAACTTGTGATTCTGATGAGATCGTAAAAGCCTCCTGTGCATAAGTATATATATATATATATATAAATATAATCCTTTTATATATATATACTTATGTATTTCCAAGCCGATAGAACTCGTCTTTGGATGGTCGTCGGCGTTCTTAGAAAAAGGAGAGGCCCCTCTCTCTCTCTCTCTCTCTCTCTCTCTCTCTCTCTCTCTGCGGGATGAATGGCCGTTTCACGAAGGGAACTTATAATATATATGCATATATATATATATATATATATATATATATATATATATATATATGTATATATATATATGGATATATTATATACCTACATATATTAAAACCATATTCACATATATAATCATCGTCGTCTATAATACATACACACATACATATATATATATATATATATATATATATATATATATATATATATATATATATATACCTAAAGCACGTTTGGGAAAACTCGAGACAAAGGGTACGATTATGCGGGTGAAATTAGCGTGACGTCTCGAATGGTTCGTTGCGAGAGAGAGAGAAAGAGAAACGACAACAAAAAAAAAAGGAACAGAAACAGACAGAGAACAACGTTAAAATAATAAAAAGAGACGTTCGAGACGTGTCAAAAAGTTAACTTTCTCGATGATGAATCGTACAAAAATAAAAAATATACAAACAGCAACTGAAAAAGACAGAGAGAGAGAGAGACAATATCGATGTAAAAGTTAGAAAGAAAAAAAAGGAAACATAGATAGAGAAGAATAGATAAATAAATAGATATAGAAGAAGAAGCATAGTTCTTCTTCTGGCACCGAAAAGCAAAGTTTTGCGTCGTCGTCATCGTCGTCGTCATCGTCGTCGTAGTTGTAGTCGTCGTCGTCGTCGTCGTCACGTCGTGCTAGTTTGTTCGCGCGCGCACAAAACAAGTACACACACGTACACACATATATACAAATGGAACGGGGAACGTTCATTATGATTCGTGTATTTATATAAGGTCTAAAAATATACCTCGCGAACGCGCACCCTGCACCACGAGACGCGGGGCCCCACCCGGTATTTCATCTGAGAATAATATTTTAATGTACACACGTCCCCCCTCCCCTCTTCATCTCCCCTTTTTCCTCTACCACCACTACTCTTTAGCCTCCGTTTCTCTCCTACCCCTTTTACATTCGGTTCATCTCTTTCCATTCTTCTTTCTACCTACGAATAAGTTGCTTCGTACTCTCTCGGCGTGTTTTTGATCTTTCTCTCTGTCTCTCTCTCTCTCTTTCTCTATCTTTGTCTGTAGTTTTCTTTCTTTTTTCTTCCTTACTTTCTTTCTTTCTTTCTTTCTCTTGACGAAGCACGTTCGTTGACTGCCTGCTTGCCTGACTGACTGACTGACTGACTAACTGACTGACTGACTGACTGACTGGATTCGTACTACGTAAGATCGTACTCGTCATGCACGTACACTCGGTGTTACGTGTCCATAAAGGATTTAATTTTTTGCTTGTTTCTCTTTTACTTTCTTTATATCTCTTAGTATGCGTGCATATGTTGATACAGGTATATAGTTAAGGTAGGTGAGAAGCTTGGAATCTTGCTCGAGGCGACGAAAGATACTTCCGTTGGGATACCTGCGGTGACTCGATGAGATTCTATTCTCTCTCTTTCTCGCACTTACGCACTAGCACTTGCTTCTTCGACGGTATCGCGATATAGACTGATCGGACGAGTTAATTCCACACTAATGAACGATTGTAACATGTACTACTGATACCTATCTACAGATATTAGATATAGATTCCAATTCGCGTTAGTTCCTTTTATTAGAAAGGAAGACTTGTTGAAGAATTCTTTAGATAACTTAAGTCCTAAGGAATTCAATTTTCATACTTAATACGTTTGTATGTTAATTTGTGTTATTAGGTTTATTGAATACCAAATGAATGCAAGTTTTATGCAACACTATTATCATTATTTTCTATTATCTACAATCGTTTTCTAAGTTAACTTACAATAGATGTGTATTCATGTAAATACTTATTTATAGATATATATATATACTAGTAGTAAACGCACTACACACACACACACACACACATATGCAATATTAAATTCGAATAAAAGCCTTTTATATCCTGTATAAATATTTTATATCCCGTAGAATATTTTGATTATTTGCATACCACCTACTCCAAACAATATTTAAAGGTGTATAGAATACATGAACTTTGTATGAAAAAAGATAGACGAATAGTAACGAGATACAGTCGCCGTACGAGATATTAATTTTTCAAACGAGTCTATCCTCCTCTTCTCTCTCACGTTGCCCCTCGCTCATTTCTCTTTCTTGTTTCGCCGTCGTATAAGGGGATAACGTTTAGAAAAAAATGTGTCGTCGAGTTAACGAGACAATTCCTTCGGCAAACTCTCCGGGTAATCGTGAACACTGAGATAATGAGATACAACGTCTACGTGACCTAGTAACTGAGCTGCCGCCATCACCACCACCACCTCCTCCTCCTCCTCCTCCTCCTCTCCTCCTTCTCCATCTCCATCTCATCTCCACCTCCATCACCACCAACGCCGCCGCCACTGTGTTAAGAGAAACTCGTCGAAACAAGATCCACTGTATTTCAATTGTAAGGACCCCGACAGTGTGT
This sequence comes from Polistes dominula, assembly GCF_049000335.1. Lineage (NCBI taxonomy): Eukaryota > Metazoa > Arthropoda > Insecta > Hymenoptera > Vespidae > Polistes > Polistes dominula. The sequence continues at coordinate 1,303,757 of NW_028300963.1, forward strand.
ATTTTCTCTCTCTTTCTCTATCTATTTATCTATCTATCTCTATCTTTCTCTCTTTCGCCATACGTTTTCTCAGGCCAATGAAACGTTAGATCGCACATAGGAGTGCGATTCCTTGCCGGTATTCGTTTGAATGAACATTCGATTTTCTATCGAAAGAATATACGTGACAACCAAGTGGTTTATCGGATTGGATTGAATGTTGGCATACGGAAAGTGATAGAATCAAATCTTTTTAACCGATGGGGGTCTATTGAGATACAAATTTATTTTATACTTTGTTTTTTTCTTCCTTTTATTTATCAATTTATCTAACAATATTAAAAATAATAATAATAATAATAATAATAATAATAATAATAATAATAATAATAATAATAATAATGCCAGAACAATCTATCTATGATTCTAATGTTAAACGATCTAAAGATATTTACTTCCTATTACATTTTCAAAGTGAAATTCATTTAGCTGAAGTATATATGTTCTTTAATGAACTTAATTAACATTTCCACATAACGCATTGTGTGTGTGTATGCATGTATGTATAGTATTTATTATACTTTCCAAACTTTCTTACCGAAACGCACGGGATCGAGATGAAAAATGATAGAAGAATAGTTTTGTTCTCATACGTTCACTTTCTTTTCCATTCAGTCCAAGATGGAACTTTACGATTATTTTCAATAGACGTATTACGCTTCCTTACCACAGATACACACACACACACGTACCGATATATTTATGTCAAAGCGAATAGTAATAGTAGTAGTAGTATTAAATCCGGACATTGGTTCTTTGGAATATCAGTGATCCCCGTTGGAAGTAAGAATAATATTACTCGTGAAAATAATCAAAGGAAGATCATCGAACGCGTAGGTTCCAATCATAAATCAGAAAGAGCTGAATACGTTAGATTCTTTAAGAATGATTTTAACTTCTGACACATATTTTCTACGATACACATCCGTTCTCCTAAAAAGCAAAGACTGCAATGACAACAACAACAACAACAACAACAACAGCAGTTGCAAATGCAACGAGGAGACAACACAAGCAAGAAGAAGAAGGATGATCGAGAAGACATAAATTCTTGGAGGGACGCTGAACGTTCTCGTGACATCGAGACGACGAGAGCAGTGTCGGTAGCACGCGATGCGTGTATATACTTACTTACTTACTTACTTACCTATATACATATATACATATACGTTCGTATTTATATAGGCATACGTAGGAACAAGATACATGTGTTTAATGTATACATATGCATATACGTGGATCGTATGTAACGTGTGGGTGCAGAAGGAGGCTTGGTTTACGGAACGTACAGCGTACACCAGGAGCAGGATACACGGTACGCATAATGCATTACCTGCTACGAATGCTAATCTATAGGGTTTTAATAAATCTTATTCTTCGTGTGAAATACGATAATAATAATTTATAACATAAACTATAAGCCCAATGTAAAGCTCTGAGCAGCAGCAGCAGCAGTTGCAGCATCAACTGCAGCAGCAGCAACAGCAGCAGCAACAGCAGCAGCAGTAGCTATGGTTGCTACTAACGATAGTACGTTCATCCGTTGGTTCATTCGTTGGTTCATTCGTTGGTTCTTTCGGCGGGTATACGCTTACTGCTTGCTCTAACTGCCTACGCTTTTGCCCCTCTTCCCTTTATTCCTTATCCCCCTTTCTTCTCTTCTTTCATCTCATTCTATCACACATAAGCTTTCTATACTCTTTATTCTCTTCTTCTTACATTCGTTCGTTCGTTCTTTCCTTCGCTACATATATATATATATATATATATATATATAACTTACTCGCGAGAAACGCGCGAGTGTACGTCTTTAAATAAACTTTTATTTATACGACCAGTCGTCGAGATGAATTTGCGCGATTCCTATCGTACATCGCCGGATATGCAACGTGGATTCGAGAGTTTCTCTCTTTCTCTCTCTCTCTCTCTTTCTTTCTTTCTTTCTTTCTTTATTTCTTTCTTTCTTTCTTTCTCTCTCTTGCACCATCCAAATGGATTCTACGAAGTCACTGACCGTTATCTCTTCGTTTTCAAGATGCCTCCGTGTTCTCTTTCTTAGTTAGACGCCACTTTGTCTATACTATTAGATATATAGTAATATATTATCTAATGATTTTCAATGTATCTGTCTTTATCTATTTCTTTTTCTAATGTGATTGATCAACGGAAAAGGATTGCCGCTCTAATTGTAAGACTATGAAATCCGTATGAACATATTAGCTAGAGGGGAGAATGGACTTTTACTTTATTAATTTCTCTGCACCGGGACTCTTACGTGGACTCTTGTATTAAATTATACAGCCAGGCGGGTAGTCGCTTGATAATTCGAACCGGAGGGTATACCGTCTCTCTCTCTCTCTCTCTCTCTTTCTCTTTCTCTTTGATTTGCTTCGTAGTATCGTTCTTGTGTTGTGTTGCGTTGTGTTCTGTTCTGTTCTGTTCTGTTCAGTTGTGTTGCATTACGTTGTGTTGTGTTGTGTGCAATGTTATGTCGTTGCGTTTGTCGTAGAGTCTGCTGCTGCTGTTACTGTTGCTGCTGCCGCTTGATTCAACTCGACTCGACTTTGGATAATACACGTTGCTCCCGACATACACACATATACACAATAATATATATATATATATATATATATATATATATATATATATATATATATATATATATATATACATATAAGTTCGTATAGAAGGCGATTGCTCATAAATTTCAATAAAATAGTTTGCGTTCGCGCGAGCTCGCAAATACACATATACATACACATTATAATATATATATATATATATATATATATATATTTATACTTTAGTAGTATACTCGGCCCGTGGCTTCATGACCGACGGAGGAGGGAGAGGAGTTTGTGCATCGAGAGAGAGAGAAAGAGAGAGAGAGAGAGAGAGTGAACGAGTGAGGAGGAGGAAGAAGAAGAGAGAGGGGGGGAGGCAGCGAGTACGTTCGACACGACTCATATACGTTCATTACGAATGCATACGAGCACGTTAGATTGTACGTTAGTGCCTTGTAATAAAATATTGTAATGGTGGCCTACTTCTGCGCCACGCTGTAGTCGCCGTATAATATCTCCCGCTGCATACTTACCACGGCGTTATTTATTCTGTGCCGTGCACAATGGCGGCGGTCTCTGCCGACTCATGTACGGGGTGTGCCACCGCGAAAAGGAGAGGAGTAAGTCCTCTCCCTGTTTGTTCCATCATTCAGTCAAATTCTTACGAATTTTTGCAAAAAATTTTTTGTCCTATGTTTTTTGTCTTCTTTGTTTTTTTCTTCTTACATTTACATGTAAGACGATACACGTTGAATCTACGTGTAAATTGTTTTTTAAATGAGCGTAAGCGGATACGCGAGAGAGAGAGAGAGAATGAATGATGATTGAAAATCATCGTGAGAAAATCTTTATCTCTCTCATTTCCGATGTCATCGAGAATAGTAGTAGTCGTAATCACGGTTTATATGCGATTCCCGAGACACTTGATTAATGACTCATTATCAGTGCTTTTTCACGTCATCGAACGTGAAATTCATCGTGAAAATGATAACGACCAGTCGAACGACGACGCCTTCGTTATTATTTCGAATACATTGTTGGATAATTTGAGAATGATAAAAATATGTGCATAGTTGAAGTCTGTTTAATTTTTTTTATTTTTTTTTTATTTTCTAATTCGTTTGCGAAAGGAAATGAAATGAACTGAAATGATATGATATGATATGAAATGAAATAAAAAAATCAAAAAGAAGAAAAAAAAATGAACGGCTTTAATAGGACGATTAAAATTTGATTGAACATTCTAAAAATGGGAGAACGAAACTTGGAAAAATCGATCGATTGAACTGTAATAAAAAATAGAAGAAAAAAAAATAATACATAAGTTGTAACGCCCCTCCCTCGTCGTCCTTCTCCTCCTGCGATGCATACGAAGCTCGAGTTAGCTACGTGTTTTAGCATTTGAATCTACGTACACGGTGTCTTATAAATCTCCCATTGAAGTACTATAGAAAGAAATAGAGATAGGATAGAAAGAAATGGTGTGTGAGAATGACGAGGGAGAAGTAAGGGGAGGAGGAGGAAGAGAAGGAGGAGGAAGAGGAGGAGGAGAAGGAAGAAACTAGAAAAGAAACGATCATGACGTTGTAATTATAGTTACACTCTCACCCCTTGTTCTTTTCTTTTCTTTTCTTTTCTTTTCTTTTCCACCCCTTTTCTCTCTCACTCTCTCATATACACACTTCCTCTATCTTTTTCTCTTTCTCCCACTCTTTTTGTATATTCTCCGAACGAACGCGAGCGTGGCTAACGTGTACGCGTATGTACATAACCCCGTAACGTCCATCGGCATGCTTTCTCGGTGCTAAAACGCAAGCGCATAATTTATTGCACTTTTAGCATCCATAGAGCGTACTATGTTCGTCACACTGTGACTCTTTCTCTCTCTCTCTCTCTCTCTCTCTCTCTCTCTCTCTCTCTCATTCTTTTTCTTTCTTCTTTTTTTTCCTCCCTTTCTCTATATGTCTTTCTTTGTACATATTCTCTCTCTCTCTCTCTCTCTCTCTCACTCTATTTATTTTTTTTTTCTATTTCTCTGCGTCCATAAGACCGTCGTCCCTCCTTTTAGTTTCCCACTTTAATCGAGCGCACGATCGATTTCGCGGCTGGCTTTCTTTTCCCGTCGCGACTCCATTGACGTTTTTTCATCATTTTTTTCTTCTACTTCTTTCCCCCTTTCTCTCTCTTTCTCTCAACATTCTATTTATTTTTTTAATTCATCGTGTATCGAAACTTACGATCCTTTCGACGATTTTCAATATCTAAAGAAGATTAAAAAAAAAAAAAAAAAAAAAATAAGAATCATTTAATTAGAAATCGATTGACAATTTTTGGAGTACAAATCTTTAGACAGTCACATATGAAATAATAATAATAACAAAAAAGTAACGGATTAAAATTATCAAATTCTGGACCAGGATGCTGTATCGTTAAAAATACACACACACACACACACACAAACTCTGACAGTTATCGGTCAAAATAATTTGTGAATACTTTCAAGACACCCTATAGTAAGAAGAAGCGAGTAGGTGTTCCACACAGCGCAGTATGGCGGATATTTTATTTGTATATCATTATACATCGGCCGCGTCTCTTCTTCTCTCACCCTCGGAACTCTCCTCCTCCTCCTCCTCCTCCTTCACTTCTTCTTCTTCTTCTCCTTCTCCACCTTCAACTTTCCCTCTTCTTTTCCTCCTCCTCTCTTGTATCTCCTTCCATCGAGTTATTCTTTCTCCCCTTTACATAACGCCGCAAGCGAAAGCGGCGCATTTATTTCACTTTCCTGTTAAACAATCGCAAGACCACCATCTCTCTCTCTCTCTCTCTCTCACTCTTTTTCTTCCCCCTTCTTCTTATTCACCTTACTTACCTCTTTCTCTTTCTCTTTCTCTCTCTCTATCTTTTTCCTTCTTCGTAATATTTCGTTGATCTCCGTGAGATATCAGGGACAAGGGAAGAAGAAGAAGAAGAAGGCAGTTTTAGCCAGGAGCGCGATTTTATCTTCGGTTATATTATCTCTATCTCATTCTATCTTTTTCTTTCTCCCAGTACTTACTCTCGGTTAACCGTTAAAACGTTAAAGAAAACACCACCACCACCACCCCCCCCCCACACACCTCATCTCTCTCTTTTTCTTCAAATTATTATTACCCATCGCAACTTATAATTACTTTTTCTTAACTAAACAAGACCGATCGAATCTTTCCCCCTACCTATCTATCTTACTTATTGTATATAATCAATCTATAAATATACACGATCTCTCTCTCTCTCTCTTTCTCTCCTTATCTCATCCCTATTCTATCCTATCCTACTTTTATTTTTTCATTTTAGATCTCAGTTTTATCATATCTCGATCAACTTTCATCATCTTTCATAAAACATGACAATATTACGTATACCTTATTTTTCTTATCAAAGTAAATTCTAATTAGAAACAAATAAGATCATTTCATCCCTTATAGATCCTACGATTAATAAAAACATCAACACGTGGAGTGATGTTAATCAACTTCTTTCTCTCTCTCTCTCTCTCTCTCTCTCTCTCTCTCTCTCTCTCTTTAACACGTTCCGTGTCACAAGCCCTTTTTATCTGACTTGTCATTCAAATCATTTAATTTTGCTTGAACAAAATCAACCACATTATTACATGTAATTTATTAATTATTACAAATATATAACAATTAAAAAACAAACTTATGTGCTTTATTTGATATTATTCTTATAATATTTCAATAGAAAGATTTTTGTATAGAATTAAATTTGTTATAAACATATATTTTCAGTAAAGCATTAAATTAAATATGTCTAATGGTAAGTGTATCACCGGTGGTACATGTGGCCTGAAGAACAAGTTTATCGTGTACCACCGGTGGTACACGTGGCACGGAACGTGTTAAAGTCCTATGTTTGGAAATAATGCGAGTAGTCGAGAGAAACGAGGGCATCACGCGCTTACTTTCAACCTAAACCGAGCGAGATAAAAAGAACAAGAAGAAGAAGAAGAAGAAGAAGAAACTTAGAGAGATAGAAAGAGATAGAAAAGTAACAAGGGGGTGGGAGACATATAAGAAAGAAAAGCCAAGAAGAGAGACTCCTCTTCTATTCTCGCATGCATCGTCGACTTTCTGAGTGTTGGTACGCTCACTGAAATTCTTTCTCCTCCTTCCTCCTCCTCCTCTTCCTCCTGCCCATCCCACCTCCACACTTTTCTCTATTCTACCAGCTATGTTACACACTACATATCGCTATCTCTCTTTCTTTTTCTCTCATGTCCGAGGTGTATTATCCGGATGTCGGGCATTTATCTTAATTTTTGTCTTTTTTTTTTTTTTTTATATAAGTACATTCCTACTTGCATATGGCATTGTTCAACGATATTCTCGTAGTTAACACTAGAGAGAAAAAAGGGTGGGGAGAATTATATATATATATATATATATATATTTTTTTTTTTTTGATTATTTTCTTTTACAAATTGTTATTGGTTTTTCGTTATTAGTCTTCTTGAAAATAAAAGTTCGTGTCTGTTTCACTGAGAAGGTAGGACTATTGTTTTTTTTTTTGTTTCTTTTTTTCTCTCGAATCAAAGAGTCAAAGGAACAAAAGTATAAATGATACTTTTATAATAATATTAATAACAGTATAATAAAGTACTCAATAGAAAAAAAAGGGAATAGTACAAAGTGAAAAATATTAAAAGAAAGAGTTGAAGAATATGAGAGAGAAAATAAAAGGGTTAGCTAACTTTTGTACGGTGGTAAAGATTAGCAAAGACGTGTAAGAAGAAAAATTAAAAAAAAAAAAAATGAATAAAACGAAGGGTAGTAATAGTAGTGGTGGGGTAGTAGGTGGGTGGTTTGGTGGTGGTGTTGCGCGGGCGTGCGAACTTTGATTCCTTTCAGTCGCGGCGTGGAAACTTTTACGCGTTCCAAGAAGGTTCAAGTATCGCTTTGTCGTAACGACGACCGGGCGGGCGGCTTCCCGCAAAGGTAGAAAAAAAGAAAAATCAAAAAAAAAAAAGATAGAGAGAGAGAGAGAGAGAGAGAGAGAACACGTGGAGTCTGCGTGGGTAAAAGAGAAAAAAAAAACACGTGGACTTGGTGCGAAGGAGGAAAGAGGGAAAAAGAGTGAGAATTAGAACTACGGGGGAGACAAGAGAGAGAGAGAAAGAGAAATAAATAAAGAAAGAAAGAGAAGAGAGAGATCTCGGGTGGCGGGAGAGGAGGGTAAAGGGGGGCGGTTGTTGGGGGTTTAGGGAGAGAGAAAAAAAGGCAAGACGGCGCGAAAAGTGTGTACGCGTGCACGCGCTTTACGAGTAATTTCGTATTAAGGCCGCTTCGTGGTGTGTACGTCTCTCTCTCTCTCTCTTTCTCTCTCGTTGGAAAGCCAGTCAGAGGGGAGTATTCGTGAGGGCAATGCACTCTGGAATGCACCGCTCCGGCCGGCCGCAATACCATGTAATATTATATATTTTATCGCTTTATTTATTCTAACCTTCCGTCATATCCATCCACCTCCTCCTCCTCCTCCTCCTCCTTCTTCTCCTCCTTTTCTTCTTTCTTTTCTTTCCACCTCTTCATACAACTTTCTCTTTCTCTTTCTACTTTCTTACCATTATTATTCTTGCATACGTGCATATTGCAGATGTTATGCATCTTATTGTAAAACTATTAACAAAGTATATATCTTATTAATTCTTCTTATTCTTCTCCTTTATCTTCTTCTTTCTGTAGACATTTATCACGCTCCGGTTTACTCCCACAATCTACGCATTAAATCTATCCATCTCTCTCTATAACACTGTGAGTGCTGCTTGCAACAATTTGCAAACAAACTTCGATCATCGTACGATGACCGTACGATGTATGGTTTCATCTTATCCTCATTCTCATTTTATCTCTCTCTCTCTCTTTTTGTTTTCTTTTTATTTTTATTTTTATTTTTATTTTTATTTTTATTTTAATTACATATTTTCATTTCTCACAAAACGAAATGTTAGAACACGCGCGTATAATTGAAATTAATCAATCTGTCTCAATACTACTCACTTACTATTTTTATTTTTATATTCATCGAGAAAAGAAAAAAAAAGAAGAAGATGATTAGGAGACAAATTTCTTCGCGAATCGTTTGAAAACGAGATTTCGACATTTTTTTTTTTTTTTTTTTTTTTTTTTTGAACGAAAGAGTAAACGAGTGAAATAAAGAAAGAAAGAGAGAAGGGTATCGTCGTCGGCTTGTTATTGAGCGAGCCGCGCACACCGATAACGTTTTCGATATTTTTATAGACCCGTGGGGTTACCGTACAATAATAAATATTGTGACGCGATTAAATAATAAATCTCACTAGCTGATAGCGAGTCGAACGCGTTGTTCTCGAATCGCCAACGGATTGCAGATCCGTCGAGTATCTCTTTCTCTGTCGCACTTGTACGAATGAACGAACGCATGCATGCATGCACGCACGCACGTACGCACGCACGCACATTTCGTGGTTTTTTTTCTCCTCTTTCTTCTTTTTTTTTTTTTTTTTACTTATTTTCAGTTTTACTGCACAATTTTTCATCGTTTATAATCCCCCGTACATACTACGTTGATGATCGTTTTGTTACTTTCCTTATTTTATTTTAATTCATTTATTTTATTTGTTTTAATATTACAAAACCGACATTGAGATTACACGTTGTCGATAAATCGGGTGGCTTCACTTCAACTTCAACTTCTTCAAATTCTTCTTTTTCTTCTTCTTTTTCTTTTCTTTTTGTACATCCCTTGTATCCGGTTATTCCCTCGTGTCCATCAACATGAAGCAAGAGAGAAAGAGAGAGAGAGAGAGAGAGAGAGAGAAAAAGAGACATAGATACACGTATATGTAACATTGAAACGATTCGCGGTATCGAAGTGCCTGCGCGCTTTACTTTCAATTTACGAAGAGGGAACGCATATCTTTCTATCTCGTATACGACTTGGGTGGCTTCGAGCAAATACCTTCATGTAATACTCCTAGGAGATGATATATTTCATTTATATATCGTGATCCCAACTTCTTCTTATTCTCTCACTCTCTTTCCCTTTTTTTCTATATATATATATATATATTTATATATGTAATACACTTTTATATGTATCTTACTCTTCCTCCTTGTTTTTCTATTTTCTTTATTTTATTTTATTTCTCTTTTTTTTGTGTTTTTTTTTTTCTAAAAAAAAATAAATACTCGATTCGTTTCGTTTTTTCGTTTATCGATTCTCTTTTCAGACATTTTCTAGTTATTTGTGATAAAAAATAAAAAAAAAAAAAGAAAACGATGAAAAATTTATCGTACAACGTTCATTTTTAATCGGCCGTTTTTAAACACTAATTACTTTTATTTATATTTATATTTTTGACGGAAAATCATTTTTATTCCACGTTTTTATATTTTTTCTTTTCTTTTTTTTTTTTTTTCTTCTTCGTTCGTCGATAATACAAATTCAAGTATAAGAGAAAAAAACACTTTTCGTAGTTACAGGTGATTCAAAGTTATATTCTAATAAGATTACGGTATGTGTCGTTAAACTAGTTCGATGAAAAAATAAAAAAAAAATAAAAATAAAATAAAATAAAATGTAGTTATATCATTTTTCGCTAACAACAATCGACACGTGTCGTAAGTTGACTACATTTAGCTTAAACTACTCCTCTCCTCCTGCCCTCTCTGTCTGACATATCCTATTCTTATTTCCTCTCTCCTAACACCCCCCCCCTTCCTCCTCCCTCCCTCCCCCATGGTTAAATACGATGCCACGTACTAAACTTAAAACTTCCTATGTTTCACGAACATTCAAATATTTGCTGAATTCATTTGAATTCATTTTGAAATATAATGCTCGGTGCATCAGCATAATTAAATACATGTAGACAGATATACGTGTACGCATGTGAACACGTGCCCATATACAACGGTAGGCGTTAGTAAGTAGTGTATGATATGTGTTTGTAAGTGTGTGTATGTGTGTGTGTGAGCGTGTGTACCTGTCATGGATTACAAATCGCGATTAAAATTGCTAGGGGCACAAGTAATCGTCCAAGAACTTCAAGTCGTAAACTTTGATTCGATTGGACAACAACCAATACGCACATATCTCGGTAAAAATGTTTTTTATTATTTTTTTTTTTTTTTTTTTTTTTTTTATTTAACAGTACTCTTTCGTTTATCTGTTGTTTGCAAAAACAATGATTCGAACTTGCACAATTATAATCATATTTAACTACAATTTTTCATTTTTATTTTTCAAACCCGCCTCTCTCATCTTTCTTTTCTTCTTTTATTTTTTATATACCTATGTACATATATATATATATATATATATATATATATATATATATATATATATTTTTATTTTTTATTTTTTTATTTTTTAATCGAGAAACAAGATAACCTTTTTAACAATTAACCTCAACATGGGGAACATTGACACGAATAAAATATATATGCATTTGTGTATACGTAGACGTTGTTTGTTTTTATATATATACACACACACACACACACGCACACGTACATTGAATTTTTGTGTCTTATTTGTATAATTCTTATCGATTTACGATACGAATTAAATATGTACACATATTTATATTTATAATAATATATATATATATATATATATATATATATATATATGTATATATGTATATATATATATGTATATATGTATATATGTATGAGTGTCGGTATTTTTCTCATTAGCTTGAAAACAAATTGTCCTTGAATAAATTATTAAATACACAGACATGCACGCATACGCATATATATAATACACGTATATACGAATTAAACACAAAGAGAGAAAGAGTGAGAGAAAGAGAGAGAGGCATAAAAAACGAGAAAGAAAATTCTTTTCTATCTTCTTCTTCTTCTTCTTTTTCTTTTTCTTCTTTTTCTTCATTTTCTTCTTTTTGTTCAACAATATTTATTCGTTAGGCAAAGAAAACGAGCTATGAATATTTTTTCGCAGACGACATTTGGTAGCGTAAAATGTTTTTGAAAACTTTACACACGTATATAAAAATCTGTAAAAATTTCGCACGTTTAAGTACACGAGAGTGAAGGGAAGAAAGAAGAAGAGTTTTGCGCCGACGCAGAAGAAAGGGACGAACGACGACGACGACGACAGTGCGTATGAAAAATCGTCGAACCGGGCACCGCGCGTCCGACCGGTTGGTTGGTTGGTTTGTTGGTTGGTTGGTTGGTTGGTTGGTTGGTTGGTTATTATTTTCTCCGGCAAATTCGAGTCGAGAGAGTTGTGTGTTACGGTGCCGTTGAAAATTGGAAAACAACGCAGGCACGAGACTATAGGACGCTTTGGTAAGCCGAAAAATCGGCAACAGGGTGAGAGAGGGCTCACGTTCGTGGCAAGAGGAGTACAGAGAAGAGAAGTGGAAAACGGGTGCAAGAGGGAACATACTAGTGCATACCAGCGTATCGTTGTGTGAGAACGAATGCTAAAAAGCCGGGCCTGAATAAATAAACAGTTTTTAATTGCGGCCCGCTGCTGCCGGGTAAAAACAATAATTATCGGCTTGCCGTACGAACGTGTCCGTGTGTTACGTCCCCATCACGACAAGCGTCTACTTTTTTTTTTTGTCTCTCTTTCTCTCTCTCTCTCTCTCTCTCTCTCTCTCTTCTTCTCCTCTTCTTCCTCCCTTGAATACATACATACACACACACACAGTGCAGCACAGTCCTCCCTCGCTAACAGAACGTTCAAATATTCCTTGCTAATGAATAGACATCTTTTTTTTTGCACGTATATATATATGTATATATAATATATATGTTATATTTTATTTTATATCATACGTTTTATACGTTGAAGATCCTTTGATCGATCATTCGGAATGATCCATGTATCCTTCGATCTGTTACAAATTTTGTACTTCTTATATTTATCGGTAATTGCGAGTAAGAAAATATGGTAGGGGGAAAAGAAGAGAGAGAGAGAGAGAGGGAGAGAGGGACGATTACAACTAAGTTAGCCGACACGAGTTTTCAAAAGTCGTAATTTTCCATGCGATGTGGAATGAGAAAAACAGAAAGAAAGAGAGAGAGAGAGAGAGAGAGAGAGAGATAAAGTTTCTTGAGAATTATAGCAGCAAGAGCAAAAGCACCAGCAGTAACGAATATTGGTAGTAGTAGGGTGTATATACGAAACACTAATAAAGTGTATCCACACACATATACAGAATGAATAATACTATTACTAAGTAAGTTGTATATATATATATATATATATATATATATATACAATGTGTTATATATAAACGATAGGGGCACACGGTGATACGGCAATATGGTAAGCGTATTATACGTCGCTTATAAGAAATCGTAGTAGCACCTTACCTTCCCCACTTTATACTTTACTTCCCATGTGGTGCCGACTCGCGCTAAGGATTTACCGTATTTTACGAGAGTAAAACGCACTTCGGCTACGGGTGTGGCAAGAACGACTTCGCGAATAATAATTACCGCCGCGTTATTACTTCCAAGAGAGAGAGAAAGAGAGATGCTCTTTCTTTTTCTTACGAACGTTCTCTTCGCGAGAAACTCATTCGGATTACACGAAGAAAATTTGTATTCCATAAGCGGACATCATCAACAACGACGACGACGACGACGACGACGACGACGTTGGTCATTCACATCAACACAACGTTCGCGATATTCTACCATGAATTATTTCTCAAATAATAATCAAACAATCAATTAATATTATTCATGTTGTTACTTTCTCTTTGTCGTAGAATTTTTTTAAATTCTTTCCTCGTGAAATAAAATATAGTTAACTAGAAAAAATAAAAAAAAATTAATAATAAATATATGGGAGAGAAAAGAAGCATATTTCTTTATTAGATTATTTCTTCTTTACCTTCTTTCTCTCTTTCTTATTTCGTTCGTTCGTTCGTTCGTTCGTTCGTTCGTTCTTTCTTTCGTTCTTTCGTTCTTTCGTTCGGCTCGGCTCGGCTCGTAATAACCCGGCGCCGAGTATACGGAGGAACTCCGCTATAAATATCGTATAGTAAACACCGAGAGCAGAGATAAGAGAGAGCGTGAAAACTTCGGCTATAATAAAATACAGATAAGTGCGCGAACAAATAGCCCGAACTGTGCGGGATTTAACCGGTAGAAAGAAAGAGAGAGAGAGAGAGAGAGAGTATACTTGAATTGGTGAGGCCAAACGAGGGAAGAGGAAAGATGGAACAAGGTGGAAGAGGTTGAGAAGGGGGGAGAGGAGGGAGGCAAGCGAGGCAGAAATAATAGTTGAAATTACAGGCTCGCGGTTCGTTTCGTGCCACGGAAAAGAAAGCGAACAGAGAAGAGAGTTGGTGGGGAAGAGTAAGAGGAAGAGAGGAGGTTTAGGAGGAGGAGAAGGAGGAAGAGTAGGAAAAGAAGGAGATTGCAAATTTTTTTCCGGATAATTTTTGTTTATGATATTCCAATTTTCCTTTTTATTTCTCCCTCGTCCCCCTCTTCCTTCCTTCCTTCCTTCCTTCCTTCCACCGAAACACGAAATAACGAGTTCGATAATCGAGGGAGAGCGTGAAATTTTTCCTTCCCTTTATTTTTTTTTTTTTTGCTTGTTTCGTTTTTTTTTTTTAAACCTCCCTTCCACCTCTGTTTCAGCTTCTTCTTCTTCTTTTTCTTTTACTTCTATTTTTTTTTTTTAATTACAAGCTTTTACCTTTCGATCGTTTATTAGAGAAGCAAACGAATTTAAGAGTTTAGCTAATTTTCATTTCTAGAAAACATAGAGCAAAGTATTATGTGGTGTAATTGAATATAGAAATTTGTGGATATTTTCCATTAGATTGAATTATTGTAAAATTATTATTACGTGTACTATTATTCAGACACGGGTGCAAAGTTTGAACGTAAATTTGAAATTTCCCGCTGTTTTCTTCGAGAGTCGATTTAAACATCGAATTATATCGAAACGAATTATTTGAAAAGAGCACAACATTGGGATTGCGTAGAATCGAGAAAGTAGCAGCACGTATATATTCGTACAAGGTGTATAAATAAATGCACGTGATGTAGATATAAAAAACTGAAAAAAAAAAAATAGAAATAATAAAAAGGAAGGAAAAGAAAAAACAATAAAAATAAATGAAACATTAACGTGTACGGGGTCGTTGGATGTTAACAACGAATATCATCGCACGCGTTAATACTCGACTCCTCCTCCTCCTCCTCCTCCTCTTCCTCATCCCTTTCCATAGTCGAGTAAAAAGCACAATGGGTACCATTGCTAATAATTTAATTTAAACAGTGCGCTTTTAAATTCGCATAATGAAACGTTTAAATTTTGCGTTAGACGATATTTGTAAGAGTTTGCGCAGGCGCGAAATTTTCACTCCTGCGCGGATTATCAGCGCGATAAGAGAATTGTTGTTTTACGTTTGATGGTGGTGGTGGTGGTGTTGGTGTTGGTTTTACAGTGAAAATGATTCCGAATACGTACGAGAAACCTGAACTTGTACACTACCACCACCTTTTTCTTTTTTTCACATTTATTTTATCGTAATTTTTTCATTTCTTTCTTTTTCTTATTTTTCCACAGTAGAGATATTCTTTCAACGCCCCCCCTCCGCCGTCATTATAAGTTTAATTCTTAACTTGTAACAAATGAGATGATTGCGTTAAGGTTCCAAATAATAAAAAAATAAAAAATTAATTAGAACGTTAAGAAAAAGAAAGGAAGAAAAGAAAAGAAAGAAGAGGAGCTTTTACATACATTTTATATCTCGTTTGGTCCGTTTTACAAGCCTTTGCACCTCCTTCCTAAGAAATTCCGGAACACGAGAGAGAAAGAGAGAAAGAGAGAAAGAGAGAGAGAGAGAGAGAGAGAGTTAGGGGAGAAGGGAGAGAAAGAAAGAAGAGGGGCCACGATTAACGCCGACGTTTTCTTGCGTTCGTAAGGCTGGGCACAATGTTTGTTCTGGGAAATGCAATCACGCTGTCATATAAAATATAACGCGTTTCCTTTTCTTCCATCTCTCTCCCACCTTCTCTTCTGCATCCCCTCCTCCTCCTCCTCCTCCTCTCGTTCTCTTTCTTTCGTTCGTTATTATAACTGGATTTTCACAACACGGAGCGGTAAGAATAACGTTAGGCCTCTTCTACTAACGTGTGGTCCGTAAATTATATGCGTCGAAAGAGCCATTTAGATATTTTCTTTTTCTTTTTCTTTTCTTTTATTTCTTTAATAATTATCATCTCGTACGTATTCCACGAAGAATCTTCAATCTTCTTTTTTTTTTTTTTTTTTTACTTTTTTTTTTACTTTTTTCCATGCTTTCTCTCTCCTTTTCTTTTTTTCGTCTCTCGTTTTTAGTATAGTTAATGTGAATACAAATCTTTTACTTTTTTTTTTTTTTTTTTTTTTATAGTTTTCTTATTAAAATAGAAATTTTATTTATCAAATATAAGAATATGTTCACATTTGAATTATTATCAATGGAATGTGAAATAATTAGTAAATACATTCATTGATTACAAAGTTTTCTTTGCAATGTTTCTTTTGAACGAAATAGGAAAGGTGTGTATATATAAGGTATAGAAGAATAAAGAAGAAAATAAGAAAGTAAGTAAGTAAGTAAGTAAGAAAGAAAGAAACGTAGAGAAGGAGTGCCACGATTAGGTTTCATACTTGCTTGCAATGTAGCAGCAGCAACAGCTGCCTTACCACGCGACGTGAGATTACACGGGTTCCCTTAAAATGTATCACGAGAAAAAAGGATAGAGTGATTGAGGTTGTATGATAGAAAAAAAGGGACAGAAAACTTGAAGTAAAGAAAGGGAAAGATAGAAAGAGAAGAAAGGTACGATTATAACTTCTACACGGTTATATTCCTTCTTCTTTTTTTCTTTCTTTCTTTCTTTCTTTCACGTGTATGCATACATGTGCATATGTACGTACGTATTTACGAATGTAGGTAGAAGATGTATGTTGTATGCGTGAGAAGAAGAAGAAGAAGAAGAAGAAGAAGAAGAAGAAGAAGAAAAAGTGGGAGAAACGTAGAAAAGGGAGGATGACCGGAGAACGAGGGTCTCTGACTGAAGAGAAACATATTTCTTTATTATTACTCCCACCAAGCTTATTTTTCTTAGCAGCCCAACTTGAATTCCAGGTGGGTGGGTTTCTGCTTCCTTGCCTTTCTCTCTTTCTCTCTATCTTTCTCTCTTTATTCTCTTTCCGTTTATGTTCGGCCGAGAAAAATTTAACTTCCAACTCGATCTACCCTTTCTTTTTTTTTTTTTTTTTAATTTATATATAAATATAATCTCTTAAAAAGAGAAAGAGATAGAGTTAGTGATATCGCAGGGTTGTATTAAAAAGATAGAAAAGACAGAAGGAGAAAGATATGAAGTAAAAAAAAAAAAAAAAAAAAAACCCACACGAAACTTTTTCTCTTTCTATTTATTTATCTATCTATCTATCTCTTTCTATTATTTTGCCATGGGCAAGGCAGTGCACGGGGAACGACGAGTAATGCACCCGCGAGTATAAAAGAAAGGAAGGAAGAAGGAAGAAGAAGCGGGAGGGAAAGGGGGGGGGAGGTTTAACGATCTTCGCGAACGCTAACGTGGCTCCCGCGATTCGCGGAGGTTTCTCGAGGACGACCGGTCGAAGTCTCCTACGACGACGACGACGACGACGACGACGACGACGACGACGACGATGACGATGACGACGATGTGGTGGAGGAGGATGTTGGTGCTTAAAGAATAAGGAGAATGAGGAGGTGAAGGTGGTGTTGGTTGGTGTTGGTAGTGAAAAGGGTAGTGGGGATAAAGAGACGTCGACGGTCACGGTCGCCTCGACGTCGCATTTACCTTCTGACCCTTTTAACGTGTAGTAAAGTAAACTTCGTATTTTCCCGCTCTTTTACTTTCTATCTTTTTCTTACTTATTTCTTCAGTTTTATTTGACGTATTTTCTTTTTCTTGATCATTTCCAAGTTACAAGTTGGGTTTACAGTTTCGTTTGTGTTGTTCTCTCACCGTTCTTCTTCCTTTTCTTTTCTTTTTTTTTTTTAATTTTTTCAATTTTTATATTTATACAACAGTAATTAAAAAATATCCGATGCACCTAAGAGTATTAATAAAAGAAGTAACCGTTAAGTGTTATATTCTTTTATAGTACCGACCACCGTTAAACGAGTTATTATTACGGTCCATGTTGTGAAAGAAAAGAGAGAGAGAGAGAGAGAGAAAGAGAGAAAGTGGAGGAGTAGAATCACAGGTGCGGTCCCTCCCTACCTCCCTCCTTTCCCCTCTCACCCACCCTCCCCCCGAAAAAAAGAAAAACTTTCCAATCGGACTGTACTGGCGTCAGGCTGCCGCTACGGCCGTTATTATTTGTATATTATAATTTAGATATACAATTATATCTTCGTCCTCGTCCTCGTCCTCGTCCTCGTCTCTCTTTCTCTCTCTCGTTGGGCCACCACCGCGTTCGTCGCCCTTTCTCCCTCTCCCTCTACCTCTACCTCTATCTTTCTCTATCTTTTTCTCTCTTTCTACATCAGAATTTCTCCAACGTTTTTCCTTGTTGCACCGACAAACCTTCGGCGCGTGTCGAAACGAGACAGAACGATGGTGAAAGAGAATGAGAGAGGAGAGAGTCGTTGAACGGAGACAGATAACGAATAGAGAGAAAGAGAAAGAGAAAGAGAAGAAGGATAGATGGAAACGTATAATAAAGTCTCTCGGAGGGTGAGGCGAGTGGAATTGTGTTGCGTAGCTGTAGAGGGTTTCGAACGAAGGTGTTCGTGGGTGCGGTGAAGAGTTGGGGGAGCACGAGACGGACGGAGGAAGAAAGGGAGGGAAGGAGGTAAAAGGAATAAGAGAAGGGGTACGCAGGTGAAGGAGGAGTACGCGACGTTGTTGACGATGGCGGTGGCGGCGGCGGTGGTGGTGCTGGTTGCTGGTTGCTGGTGCTGGTGCTGCTAGAAAGAAAGAGAAAGAAAGATATAGCAATAAAATATATTACCAGAGAAAAATGATGGCACCGCGAGACAAAGAGAACCGATGGCATTAGCCGTGGCAGACCTCGAGGAATTCCAACTGGTGGTGTTATGGTATATTTCGTTGTGAGTCGTAGTAGATACTCTACCTGCAACCTGAGTTACCTGGCTGCATTCAGGTGGAAACGCACGTCCACCCAGGAGAAGAGCGCCGATTCCCCGTACCCCTCATATGCATTTATGTATGTTTTTATATGTATATATATATTGGTATATGTATGAGTACGAAAGAGTGCACCCAACGGTTTCTCGATCTGCTCACCTGCGTCGACAAATTCCTTTTTCTCTTAGGTGTACTCTTATTTTCTCTATTTATTTCTTTCTTTCTTTCTTTCTTTCTTTTCTTTTTATTCTTCTACCTTTGCATATATAACACATATCGTTTACGCCGTATCTTTATTTTTATACGGTACATACTCGCAATCACGAATTCTCGACTTTCGCGACGGTAATCTCGTAAGATGAAACGTGTATATATATATATATATATATTCATTCTATTCGTGTAAATTTTTAATCGCTTTTTTTTTATCTTCATTAAATGTTTTCTCTTATTCTCTTTGTAAAGCGTGAAATTTATTTTAATAGATGTTGGAAAAGTATAATATTATACAGAATTGTTTTTTAGTATTATATATTATTTCAATAACAATTCCGTTTCAAGATACAAAAAGTTAGATTCATGGTTTCTCTAAAATGGTGTTGCGTTCCATAATTTAGGAATAGAGAAAACTATGGTGCAACGAGAACCGTTGAAGAAGTTGGAAATACGGTGACGATTTAACACAGTAGTAGACAGGAGAAAGAGATAGATAGAAAGAAAGAGAAAGAGAAAGAGAAGTTGATAGGAGGGTATAAAAAGGGGTTGGGTGGGTGGTCTAAGGGTGGAAGCGAGGGCGTTTTGTAATTTCTATAATTTAAAGTCCGCGGCAGCTGGCGTGGCTCGTAATTACTCTGACCCGGAGGAACGCGTGAGCCTGCGTGTTTACTTTTAATTCCTTCTGCTGGAACAGCCGCCATCGTCGCCACCACCGCCGCCACCGTTTCAGCCACTCCTCGATTCAACACAATATCAAACGAAACTCTCTCTTTCTCTCTCTCATTCTTGAATACGAAGAGAGAGAGAGAGCGAGAGAGAGAAGGAAAGAGAACTTAACAACGAGCGACTGGTTCTCCTCGGAAAAAGAAGAATTTCTCGCCAACTTTTTAAATCTTCAACCGTACCCTTCTCTCTCTTCTTTTCTATTCTTCTCTTTTCTCTCTATCTCTCTCTCTCTCTCTCACTTACTCTTACTCTTATTTATTTTTCTTTTCCTTTTTCTCACACCTTTTCGACTTTTCACATCGCGAGCTCTCAATGACGGGATAGAAAACATTTTAAGAAATTAGTCTTTTAACACCGTTTCTTCTTTTTTCTTCTTTTCTCATACTTTTTCTTTTCATCTTCGCCGAATCATAGTGTAGGAAATAATCAAGAGAGAGAGAGAGAGAGAGAGGGATAAATAGAAGATGTTGAATTAAAAAAAAAAAAAAAATAATCAAAACTTTTTCTTCACGCGTATCTCGTGCGAGTTTATTTGAAACGTTTCAACGATTCACGGTACACACATTCATTCTTTATATTATTATATTTTATTATTATATTATATTTTTCCCCCATCTTGTATATCTTCTCTCTCCCTCTTTTCCTTCTTTTTCTTCTCCTTCTTCTACTTCTTTTACCTCTTCTGCTCCCGCAACCAGAACAACCAAGCAACCAACCTCTAGCAACCAGCAGTGCCTCAGCTCGTTTCTACGACTCGTTGAAAAATCGTCCGTCGTAAACGGGAACAGCGGTTTTATTGTTCCCGGCCAGACAATGCCCGAGAATATTATAAAAACTTTCCGACGGAATATATTAATGTTAACTCATCGCTTTACCGTTAGGCAAACTTTTCGGTCGAGCACGCTCCACCGTCTTTGTCTCTTCCACTACTACATTTTATCTTTCTTCCTTCCTTCCTTCCTTCCTTCCTTCCTTCCTTCCTTCCTTCCTTACTTCCCTCTTTCTCTATAACTATATCTTCTCTCTACGATTCTACTCCAAACAAGAAAGAAGATACGCCTAAAACGTATTTATACACGCATAGGCACATATATAAATAAAGTTTGTTCGTTTCTCATTCGTCGTTTATATTTAAGAGTATATATATTTCATCTTTGAAAAAAGAATTTCCGTTTGTCGTTGAAAAGGGTACAAGGAAAATATGAAAAAGTACACTCCTACTCTTCCACATAGAGGTACCCCCGATTAAGCTTTATAAAAGAATAAGAAAAGATAAATTAATAAAAACGAACAGAGACAGTACAAAAAAAGAAAGACAGGGAGAAAGAGAAGAGAAATCCCAATATCATTCCCTTTCTCCCTCTCCTTCCTCCCTCCCTCTCTCTCTCTCTCGGTGCACGATTATAGATATTTTGCAATTGACCGATGATTTAGGTAGGTAATTATATTCGCCACGAAGTGGGATTGCTCGTGCAGCAAACAATTAATTGCGAACGAATGCCGGGGACCGGTCGGCGGAATATTACTGCGCTTATTTTTCATCCGGAGAACGAACGAACGAACGAACGAACGAACGAATGAACGAACGTGTGAGCGCACGAGTGCAACTGAGAGAGATAGAATGAGAGAAAAGTGATAGGACGAAGGGGGGTTTTGAGGGGAGGCTTTTGAGGGGGGGACGAGGCACGCATTTCGCGCCTGTTTTTAATATTACACCGAGCTCACGAATGTTTTCCACCTCTTCCAGCATCCCCTCGACACACCCTCTCCCACCCCCTCCTACCCATCTCTCTCTTTCCCTCTCTCTCTCTCTCTCCTCACGTACAGGGAGTAGTACGAGTATCGCGTTCGTAACGAATTTACGATATTAATTTGGCGTACCGCCTTGGCGATTTATTATCTACGCGGTGTCCGGGGAAAAAACGAGGGACCCGATATGTACCTACTACTCCTCCGTGAGAGTAGGAGGTGGAGGAGGTGGTAGACGGTACGGTTACGAGCTGCTGCTGCTGCTGTTGCTGCTGCTGCTGGATGGTTGAATGGTCAGAAAAGAGAGGAAGAGTAGGAGGAGGAGGAGTTGGAGGAGAGCTTTCGCCGTTGGCCTCGAGGGAGGCGCGACAATTCGCGAGGGCCGACCGAAAATATATCGTATCTATATATGTACCTATGCGAGGCACCGCGATAAAACAATAATTCTATAATTTATTCGCGTAGAGTACGCGAAAGCTTTGCTGAGAGAAAGAGAGAGAGAGAGAGAAAGAGATGATCACGCGTTCCACGTACAGGTACATTTCGTGCGTGTATATACGTTTGCGTAGGATGAGGTGGCAGTAGGAGGACGAGGAGGAGGAGAAGGTGGTGATGGTGGTGGTAGTGGTGGTGGTGGTTGAGAGGGGCTATGAAATTGGAGGATGGGCGCACGCAGTTGGCGTTAATATATCATCGGGCGCATCTGCCCCCAACGAGGCGTTTCAATATGTTCCACGGCTGTATAAACCGTTTCTATAGAAATATTCGTGCACGCGGGCCACGCGGCGGCGACATTTCCCGGCAAAAGCTGCCCCTCTTTTCGAATTTCGACGAACGTACGAATGTTCGACCACGAATCGAGTCTATCAGTTTTTCACTCGTAACAAACTTTTCTACTTTTCAAACTACCTACCTGCTCTAACTCTCTATCTTCTTTTTTATTGATGCTGTTGCTGCTGCTGCTGCTGCTGGTGCTGGTGTTGTTGGATAACAGGTTTTCATCGTATAATCGTATGTTTTCGTTAACGACACGCGAGTATCAATGAAAGAAAAAGAGGGAGAGAGAGAGAACGAGTGTGGATTGATTTCGTATGGTGGTCGACACCTCAGTCAGATTTCATTATTGTCGCGTGCTGTTCGATCACTCAGGAATTCCCATCCGGAACACACGTCGAACACGTTTCCAAAGAGCAACAGCAACAGCCAACAGAGCATCAGCAGCAGCAGTAGCAGCAATGCAGCAGCAGCCCCTCTTTCAGTCGTCTCTCGAGCATCAAACTTTCAGGGAGAAAAATGTGCGTAATCGATATAAACCGTTGGTATAAATGTGTCTTTTTGAAAACTTGATAAGCCTCGTTACTAACCGCTTCCACAATAATAATAGTAATAATAATTATTATTCATATATATATATATATATATATATATATATATATATATATATATAATAAAAATAATAATTATAATAATAATAATAATAGCAATATAATCGTTTCGCGGGGGTAAATATTAACGAAAAAGGGAAGAGAAAAAAAATCGTTACCGTGTTGAACTCGCTGAGCTAATATATATTGACTGAGGACTGTTGTTGTTTCATTTTTTTCTCTCTCTCTCTTTGGTTTTTTAATTTGGGGTTTTTTTTTGTTTTTTTTTTTTTTTTTTGCATTTTATCCACGAATATTATACACTTACGTATTTCATTCTGGCGTTGAGAAAAAATTCATAAATCGATACATTTTTCGATTACACGATGTTAATGTATTCGATATCGAGTATACGTGTTTATTGAGTATGTATGTGTGTATTCGTGGGAGAAAATGGGAGAGGGGGAAAATGTTTCGATGAAAAAATCGAACGATTCTAATCGTAAAGTAAACCCTGCAACTTCTTTTCTGATATTACGAATTTTCTTACACTGTGTTTGATTACGATTTTTACAATTAGAAATATGATAATAATTATTTTTTTTTTTTTTAATGGTAGACGAATATTAGAAAAAAATTACGAATTATTCGCGTGTACGAAATGTTCGAGTGAACAAGTAGAAATTGAAAAGTAAGACGAATACTCTTTGATACGTTTTCATTCTCTATTCTCTCTTCTTCTTTTCTTTTTTTTTTTTCTTTGATTTCATTCAATTTTCGTCTCGTGGGAATGATCCATGAGAAAATCTTAGTCAAGTGCGTCTTAAATTAGTTGAGAAAGAACCTTAAAGAAAACGACAGATCTTCGATGCAAAAGAAATATTTTAGGTCTACCGAAATATTCTCTCTCTCTTCTTCTTCTACTTCTACTTCTTCTTCTTCTTCTTCTTCTTCTTCTTCTACTTTTTATCTCGCTTAATGTATAATTATTTATACAAGATTGAATTATTTTATCGAAAAGAGAAATTCAAAAGGTTCCATTAAGATGGAAAGAAGTTATTAATATTAATGGAAAACGTGCATTGTTAATTCAATATTAATGAAATTAATGTATAAATGAATTATTTTCATTCTAACATCAAAAACAAATTTCATTCGACTCGTAGAAAGCTTTTTATCTTTTTTTCTTTTTTTTTTTGTTTCGTTGGAAGAAATGTTTTTCTTTCGGTCTCATACAAAAAAAAAGAAAAAAAAAATTGTAAAATAAACGTATTCTATGGTACGAGTATATCTTTGATTATTTTTCAAACAACAAACATTATTCGTATCCGTTTAAGACCGATGTTTACTTCGTTTTTGTTTTTCTTTTTTCCTACTTTTAGTTTGCGCGACTTATTTCTCCTTTATTTTCAGTATGAGTTTAACGCTCGAACTGTTTAGAATGACTCATCATCATCACGGGCATACGTCGAATATTATAAACAACGATTTCCAAATGGCAAAGAATGGTAAAGAAATTCTTTATAATATTAATCATTTTCAACGTACGATTATTTTCTTCCATCATATAATTATACTCTTTTTTGTTTTTTTCTTTTACTGCGACTTATATTTTTACAAGTGAAATTTATCTTTACTCAGCTTGTTGGTATATCTATTATTATTATTATTATTATTATACTATATTATTAGACATATTTTTACAAAAATTTATTCACTTTCTTATAACATTATTGTCAAATAATGTTATAATTTATTAAACAATATTTCAACTTTGTTAATCGTATAAAATTATTTATCGTTTTTAAAAAAAATGAATTGTTGAATTAAATGAATAGCAAGTAGTATAATCGATGATAGGACATAGATTGAAATTGGTTAAAAAGTGTTGTTGTACTTTAAAATTCGCTTAATTTTCTTACTTCTCGAACATTATTATTTTCTTTACGTGTAACTTGGAAAAATAAAAAGAGAGAGAGAGAGAGAGAGAGAGAGAAAGAGAAGAGGAAGATTACGGATTTTAGTATTCGCTTCACGTATACGTTTTAATCGTCTAGATCATTAGGAGTCTTCGAAAGAAAGAAAGAAAGAAAGAAAGAAAGAAAGAAAGAAAGAAGAAGAAGAAGAAGAAGAATAAAAAGAAAGATGCGCGTTATCCACGAAAGAAGACGAAAATAAGAGAAGAGTTAACGGCTGCGAATGAAATACGGGGAACGTTGAACCCAATCAAGTGGCTGTCATAAATTTCCATCAAGCCGCGCCCCGCCACTGGACGATCAACGAGTAATGGTCGATACAAAATTGCGACTGCAAAAAAAACCGTCAAAGAGAGAGAAAGACAGAGAGAGAGAGAGAGAGAAAAATAATAAAAAAATAAAGAGAGAGAGAGAGAGATGTATATAGATATAATAAAAAGATATAACAAAAATCTTATTCTCTTTCTATTCGTCGTTGTCGCCCATGATCTTCTTTTTCCATCGAGAAAACGAACCAATCAACTTTACGATTTTTTGTCTTTTTAATAAATAAAATGTCTTTCTCTTTTTTCTTTTTCTTTTTTTTTTTTTTCACAACACGTAGTAGACCAAAAATTTGTTCATCTTTCTCGAATAGAAAAACAAAGAGAATTGTAAGATGCATACCAGAGTCGTA
Source organism: Polistes dominula (assembly GCF_049000335.1). Classification (NCBI taxonomy): domain Eukaryota; kingdom Metazoa; phylum Arthropoda; class Insecta; order Hymenoptera; family Vespidae; genus Polistes; species Polistes dominula. Next base: position 1,329,245 of record NW_028300963.1, read on the forward strand.
TGCACTTGCACTTGCACTCGCACTTGCTAGCGTGTATATGCGTTTGCGTTAACTCGAGAAAAGTTAAGCGATGGAAGGACCTTAAAAACGTTTTTCCTTCTGGAGAACGATAAAGGAACCTTTTTTTTTTTTTTTTTTGTTGGGGAGAAGGGTGAGTGACAGGGAAAACAGATGGGGGAACCCAAAATCGTTGGCCGCGAGAACTCGACGCAACGCAACGCAACGCAACACAACGCAACGTTTCGCCGAGAAAAAAGTTCTCCGAATCGAAATGAAAACGGTGATGGAGTGGAGAGGGGAGGGGGTTGGCAGGGGAGGGATCAGGTTGTAGTCGAGGGTGGTACGAGTAGGTAGGGGTTTTTCGGGGGAGGAGGGAGAGGCCGTGCATCCATAAAAACCTTTTCGCTCCCGGCAATTAGCAATAAAGTTTTCATCGTTTAATAAAGGTCGGTACAAATAAATGGGTCGATAAAAAATCAGCATACAATACACGCAACGGAAGTGGCCGTACGCGCGCGAGCGCGCGCGTGCACGAGCGCATTCGCTCACAATCATCCTCTTTCTCTCTCTCTCTCTCTCTCTCTCTCTCTCTCTTAAGCTCGTTTATAAACAGACACACAGAGAAGAGACATATAGATATTAGTGATAATGCATGTAGTGTAGGGTAGTAAGCTTGTAGACCGACCGTGTATATGTTTGCGTGTACTCGCACGTGTATTTTTGTGTAAGTTCGGTGGCTGAAATCGTCGCAGCGCCGCCCAGCCAGATTTTTTTTTTATCCCCGTATGCGTTTCACCGCATTCAGGTGACTTTACGAGATCGACTTTTTTATTTAGTTTTATATTCTATAGAAAAGCGATACGTAGTAGGTACAAGAGAAGAGAGAGAGAGGGGGAGAGAGGGGGACAGTATTACGCGTTGGTCCTCTGTTTCTGCGGCTCTTAACAAAATGACCGTTTAAATGTTACTCTTGTATTTCCTTTCATTTTTTCGTAATATTCTTTTGAAAAAATAAAAAAAATTATGAGAGAGAGAGAGAGAAGGGATATAAAAAAATTTAGTTAGTTGGGAGTTAGGTAAGGTTATTTTCAAATTTTATATACGCCCTTGTGTTATTATGCAACCAATAAAAAGAAAAAAAAATCCCAATTGTACAAAATAGAACAAAGAAAAGAAACGTGCAAGGAAGGAAGGAAGGATAGAAAGAAAGAAAGAGAAGAAAGAGAAGAAAGAGTAAAGGATCAGTTCGGATGGGAACATACACATATGTATATGCGTTCTCTCGCGAACAAACACGCGTATGGGTGAGACGAAGTAGAGGGTGTAGTAAGCGAGAAGTCGTGAATGGAAGAGCCGCGGGCCACGCCAGAAGTGAAAAACCGGAAAAATATGTCATCGTTTCATCGACAGTCATCATAAAGAACCGAACGAACGAACGAACGAACGAACCAACGAACGAACGAACGAACGAACGAACCAACCAACGAACGAATGCTGCTACATCGCGCGTATTTTTTGCCCCCTTCCTTCGATTCCTTCCACCCTCAACTCACCCTCTCTTTCTCTTTCTCTTTCTGTTTTTTTCTCATACTCTCTTTTTCCATCCCATCCACACCCAGTCAGCACACCGCCACAACTACCACCACCACCACCACCACCAGCACCACTTCCAACACACACCGCATCTCCTCCGCCACCGATGCAGAGTCATTGTGCGCTGCTCATCCCGGTGTATTGTCATTCGAAACAATGATTTCATAAAAATACACGAGCGAGAGCGAGGGGACGCGTCACGATGACAGAGGAAAGGGTATTTCTACCCCTTCTCTTCCACCTCTCTTCTCTTCTCTTCTCTTCTCTTCCTTTCTCTTCTCTTCTCTACTTTACTCTTCTCTACTCTACTCTACTCTTCTCTTCTCTTCTCTTCTCCCCTTCTTTTTCTCTCATTACCACTCTCTTTCTTTCTTTCGTTCTTTCTTTTTATTTTTCTCTGTCTGTTTTTCGTTTTCTCGCAGTTAAAAGCAGAAGAGAAAGCGGGAACGAGAAAAGTCGAGAATGCCGATCGACCAGCCGATTTACGAGGGAAAAAACCTTTTTACTTTACTCTCTTTATATTTTTTTTCTTTTTCTTTTTTTTATTCAAATACTACATTATTCTTTTATTTTACTATTACGATAGATAGGAAAAGAAAAAGAAAAATAAGAATAAGAATGAACGAACGAACGAACGAACGAACGAATCTCATTCGTTGAACTGTCCAGGATGACAGGTTTTACTTGGCCCGTCTATGATGATAAGAATTTTCTTCTGTCACAGTTTTAGAAAAATCGTGGAACTTTTATGAAAATCGTAGATATATATATATATATATATAAATATAAGTCTTGAATCGACCGTGGCGGTACTTGAATTCAGTCTGTTACTTCTATTCTTTATTTCTTTGTAAAAAGAAATCTCGTGAGATTTATGGATGGTTTCTACGGAGATAATCGATCGTCGTTGGCGACGGTAAAAATCCAAAGAAAAGAAATAAAATATATAAGAAAAGAAAATATCATCGGCGATTTGTGTTTTAGCATTTGTTAAAATAACCACCCTTTAATTATTCCTCGATGCACTCTCAAAAGATTATCTAAAAAAAAAACAAAAAAAAGAAATACCAATCAATAATTTTTCGTATATTTTGTGAACTGCATACATATAATAAATATAATAAATATATTTCGTTGAACTATACATATATATTTTCATTTTCATCTTATTCGAAAAGTTAGGAAAAGATAAGAAAAAATTTCGAAAATCAAGTGACAGTTATGGTGTTACTTACACAACGAACAGAAGTTAGGAAAACGTGAGAAGAATAGAGAGAAATTGACTGGATATTTTGAGGGTGTATATACATAGATGAAAGAAAAGTAGTGTAATGGTGTCATAAGTATGCGAGTGTGTGAGTAGATAGAATGGTATATACATAGATAGCTATCGTGCAAGTAAAAGAGATAGAAAGAGACATAGTACACGAGAGGGCTCTTTGGCCGGACGATTTTGCTTCGACATAGCGAAAAGTTCGACGTGACGTGGAAACGGAAGGTTATGGGGATGGGGATGATGGGGGTGAAAGGGACGAGGCTAGGGGCGTTTTTCGGGCTTCGTGCTTTGCCCCGCCGTGTGCAACAGGTTATAGTTTTTGGCACACACCTCTGGCTTCTCCATGCTCCCACACTCTCTCTTTCTCTCTTTCTCTCTCTCTCTCTCTTTATCTATCTTTCTCTTTCTCTTTCTCTCTCATTCTCAATTTTCTTTCTCTATCCATCTCTTCTCGTGTTTCGCGTTTCTCTCGTTTATTCCATACACCCGGAGTTTTCCTCTTAATCGCCGTGTAAAAAGTTTGAACAAAAGTCAAAGTAGATTTTTATTTCTTTCTTTTCTCTTTTCTGTCCTTTTTTTTTTTTTAATTTTATTTTATAATTTATTTTAGAGGATTATTGTTAAGTTTCGTTTGTGTTAGACGAGACGATGGATGGATGTCGCGTAGTTTATTATTGAAATTGATGAAAAGTATATAAAGAAGATTTAAAAAAGAAATTTTGAAACGAATCGATTCGCGGTATCCCTCAAAATAGTACGAAAGGGGATAGATATATTTCGCAGAAAGAAAAGAACCTTTTACGAAATACCGAAAAACGGGCCGCTCTGATTCTGGCAAAGCTTCCAAAAAGAGGTACGAGTGTGACGGCGGAAATGGTGGGCGCGTTCTAGTCGAAAAGTATAGAAAGCGAGCAGAGTGAGTGAGTGAGAGAGAGAGAGAGAGAGAGAGAGAGAGAGAGAGAGAAACTTGGAAAAAAATAAAGAATAAAGAGGAAGAGTGGGGGTGGGTAGGTGGTAGGGAAAAAATAAAAGGTAGAAAAGAGGTCGTAGAGAAAGGTGGCAAGATCGTCGACGAGTCGGAAGCGTGGCGGCGACGGCACACACAGGATTCGCGAATTTTTCGTTTGTCCCCTTTTTTTCGTTCTTTTTTTTTTTTTTTTACATGCGACCCACCACCCCCGACAGTGGTAGCAGCAGCAGCAGCACCAACAACCATTCCCTCCCTCTCCACCGCATCCCGCAGAAGTAGCGACAGCCCTCACCCTTTTTCCTTCTCTTCTCTCTTCGACTTCCATCTCGCTCTCCCTCACTTTTTTTGTGCGAAACCAGAGGGGGGCCCTCGCGGCACTACGCGCCGCGTCGAAAAAAAATAGAGAGAGAGAGGAGGTGGAGGAGGAGGAGGAGGTAAAAAAAAAAAAAAGAGTCTCGATTTTTTCCTCGCTGCACTTCTGTGTTATTTGCTTTATGGAACGCCTGTTACAGATAAATATAATAGGCATTCATCGGCGCATATTGTTCCCGACGAAGCGCCGTGCGCGCCGGGGCTTTTACATTTTTTCCACCCCCTACTACCCATTTTTTTTGTCTCACTGCCGCCACCACCAACACCACGACCACTACGACCACCAGCATCGCCACCACTATCACTACCGGTACTACATCCACCAATACCTTTCGACCAATACCACTACAATCAGTGCCACTCTCTCTCTCTCTCTCTCCTTCTTTCTCTCTCTAGTAACACGGAACACAGCCATCCTCGACATTACTAACAACGCTAGCAACAGCAGCAGCCAGCAGCAGCAGCAGCAGCAGCAGTAGCAGCACAAGCGTGCTAGCTAACATCGAAACCACCACCACCACCACCACTACTACCATAACACTTTTCGTTCGTTCCTGGTACAGAGCTTTCATCGTCGTCGTCGTCGTCGTCGTCGTCGTCGTCGTCGTCATCGTTGTCGTATTCCTAGTCATATTCGTAGTCAGTGTGGGTTCGTGTGTGTTGTAGGGCAGCGATGCAGGACACATACGCCGTATCCATCCCCCTACCTTCGACTCACTCCAACTCTCTCTTTCTCTCTCTCTCTCTCTCTCTCCGCACGCAAGCTCTCATTTTTATTATTCGCGTTTTTTGGAATTTTTCCAGTGGCGCCCAGCATTGTTTCACGGTTTGTCATTGTTATACGCCTACATCCTGCCAAGCGAGAGAGAGAGGCGTAGGAGGGAGGAGGGGGCTCTAGAATCAGCACCACCACTACCACCACCACATCGTGTTCCTCGTTCAACCCTCACTCTTTTTCTTTATCTCTCTACCTTTCTTCCTTTCTTCCTTTCTTCCTTTCTTTTTACCTTTCTCTTTATTCACCCTCTTCTTCCTTCTCACCGCACGATGATGATGACGCCGGCTAGGATGAGCTTGAGTTTGAGGATGAGGATTACGATGACTGTGTGCTGCAGGACGCTCGTCGATGACGATTTCTCCAACGGCGATTCTTTCTCTCTCTCTCTCTCTCTCTCTGTCAGTTCTTTTTTTTTTTCTTTCGCTCTGATTTTTTAGCAGCCAAGCCGATGCCGCTGACGTTCGTCGTTCCCTACACGACAGTGGTGTACGAGAGCTTGATGATCGCCGAATGACTCCGGGCGTTATTGATTCCCGGGCTCTGCGTTCTTCCGTTGAAAAAAAAAAAAAGAAAAAAGAAAAGGAAAAAAAGTCGAGATTCTATGCAGGGAGCAAAAGATAGAAAAAAAAGAGAGAGAGAGAAGTTGCCTAGTAATGGCATCGCGTATCTCGCTTCCCCGGCCTGTTACGCCTTTTCAACGTGCTTAAGAGGAATCTAGAGCTCGATGACGATGACGATGACGGTCTTTCGTTCATTCGTTCATTCGTTCATTCGTTCGTTCTTTCATTCGTTCGTTCACTCGCTCACTTGCTAGCTAGTTTGTTCGTACTTTCTTTCTTTCTTTCTTTCTTTCTTGTTTTATTTCTTTCGTTCATTCGTTCGTATGTTCTCGCTAATCGAGTAAAGCATTTTTATATCGTCCCTTTTTTTACCTATAAAATCATTTCGATGACACTTTTCATTCTCTCATTCTATACCTTCGCCATAGAAACTTAAACCAGGGGGAAAGGGATAAGAGGGTTAAACGTTTAATTGAACTTTTCAATGTTAACAACCAAAGACCCACCATACCTTCTCTATAACATTATTAAGACGAATTTTCTTCTATAAGGGATTAGAGTTTTTCTTTCCTTTTTATTTTTTTTTTTATTTTTTGTGGTTTCGTTTTGATTCGCGAGCGCGACAACTCTTCGAGAAATCCAATTCGATGTGAAAGAAACGATAACGATCTCGAATCCATTGACGAAAAGAATTGTGCGTAACAAAAAAACAAACGATGATTTCTCTCTCTCTTTCTCTCTCACACACACACATACGTAGTACACATATGATCGTTCACTCACTCACTCACTCACTCACTCACTCACTCACTCACTCACTCACTCAGTCACTCGACGGCGATACGTCGACGTGATCGGTCGTTAAAATCGTCGGTGAGGAACGGCCAATTAAAGAGACGATCCCGTAGTGGTATCTACCTTCTCTCTCTCTCTCTCTCTCTCTCTCTCTCTCTCTCTTTCTCTCTCTGTACAGTTAGCTATCTACGAGCAATGGACGATTTCGAGGCCCGCCACAACTATATATGATAAATACGATTTGAACATCGACACGATCGTACGCAGAACCCGAACGATAGCGTTTCCACCCCTCGCGTCCATCCTACTCCGACACCCTTCTCTTTCTCTTTCTCTTTCTCTATCTATCTGTCTATCTATCTATTTCTGTCCTTCTCTCTTCTACGTTGAATCTATCGTTCTCTCTATCGCATCGAAATGCGTAAAGCCCGAGCATTCGCGATAAACGCGTTATTCTACGCGTATTGTGTTTCTCCTCTCTCTCTCTTTTTCGTTCACTCATTCATTCACTTTCTCTCTCTCTCTCTCTCTCTCTCTCTCTCTTTCGACAAGTGATACAGGCGTTGCTCGCTACCTGCCTTTCACACTTGAATTTTTATCAGACAGATTTACAACGGCCCTTTTATGGATCTCTTTTTCTCAACGAACGATTGTTTGAATACTTTTGTTGTAGAAACTCAAGTTGAAACATACAAAAATATATTATAAAAGATAAAACATTTTATGTAACTAAATTGTATGACTTTGACATGGTCATTTAGCAATTAGATACCACTCGCATAATTCGTGTCATCATCCTAGACAATCGACGATATTGCCGGGTAGTAAATAAGGAAAATCTGCACACAATGCTCGTTGCAACGATCGCTCGCGTCGCACCCACTGCTCTCTTCTACATAACGCGAATGAAGACTTAGGGAATGAGAGAGAGGGTGGGAGGGCTTGGAGGATCCGCATTAAAAGCCACCGTCTACCACCTCGTGCTCCTTTTCTATCTCACTCACTCGAGGTCATGAATAGAACCAGCACTGCATCGCACCGCGTTAGATATCGATCTGACGACGAGCGTTTCTCTCTCTCTCTCTCTCTCTCTCTCTCTCTCTCTCTTGCTCTCTCTACTCTCGACTACGTCTGGCATTTAATTAGAAAGCGAGAAAAATACATTCAAACACCGGTCGTTCGTTCTACCAAAAAAAAAAAGAGAGAGAGAGAGGGAGAGAAAGTAGATAAAAAATAAAAAAATAAAAACGGAAGAACCACCACCACAACCATCAGCACTCACTCGTACGTTCGAACGAAGCCGTAATAAAAAAATATAAAAAAAAATGAAAATTGTTCGAAATTCATTATCAAACTGTTCGTACTTAAAACTCATACTTTAATTCTTCAAATCCATGCTTCTTTCATTTTATTTGTCCATTATTTAAAAACACCCTTATAGATGGATGATCATCGATTCTAATTCTCGAGCAGATAAAAGTATAGGAAATTTCATTAATAATTTAAAATATTATTAACAGGCTCGTGTCAGAAACGACAAATGTCTATATATATATATATATATATATATATATATATATATATATATATATATATAACTATTTATAAATGTACGCGTGTATCATCCGTGTACGTGCAAAGTTCTCGTTTGTATGTGTAAATAGATATTAACCCCTTTTGAGATCGGATCGTGTGCGTCTCGTTTGCCAATGCCTCGTGCCGTACCTAACCGTAGCGTGTCTCGTATCCGGGCGACACGGGCAGCGTGTCGCGCTCGTGTTAGCGGTATCGGTGATCTTCTTGTCGTTACTGTAATTTATTTTAACCCTTTGCCAACGACAGCGGCAAAATGCACACGCGTTCGCAACCGCCGCGCAACAACCTCTTCCGAGCGGACACTTAAATAAATAATCGTAAAACGCGCGTGCTTTAACCCCCTCTCTCTTTCTCTTTAACGATGTTACACGACCACCCCGTACTGGTGTATCGTACGTGCGATTAATTTTTCAATGTATCATCGATCTCGAGATTGTCGGAGTAACATTTTGTCTTGATCTTTTTTTTTTTTTTTCATTTTTTTTTTTCATTTTCTTTTGCTTATCTTTTTATATTCTTGTTGTGCGTTGACTTTCGTAAAGATCGAGTATGATCGAGTTATTTTGTTCGATTATCGTTTTGTAAGATCTAGGAGAAATTAGTAAGCGGCGTATAAATTAGAGATGTCCGGTAACCTGTTAACATCTTGTTCTAATCGTTTATATCGCCCGACCGTTATCGATCATTTCTTTTTGTGCTATATACATTCAATCCATGTGTGTGTATATATATATATATATACTCACATTTATCTACGACGGGGACAATGAACGAAAATCGATCGTTAAGAAAAAGGGATAAGGATATATGAGAAAGCGATGCGTTAACATCTGTTAGAAAAAGTTTCGTTAAACGACAAAGAATATTGATTAATATTATGATATCATCGATAATCCATCATATCGTTGTAATTATCATTCTCATTATCGTCATTATCTTCGTTGATTCGTTTGTAATCCTATAGTTGAGATACAAAAAAGAAAATGATTTTTTTTTTTTTTTTCAATAAAAATCAATGCAAACTTCGTTTAATCGATTAACGTTACAATGATTTTCTTATAGTTTATTATTACTCAACTTTTCCATCTGATGTGTTTCGTTTCATCATTTACATGCATATACATTAACAAACAAATTTAACATAAAAACAGTTTGATTAATTAACCATGCGTTAGTATCATCTATTAAGCGATGATCTCATCGAGCAAACGTTTAAGATTAATTATTGAAGTATCGTTTATAATATTAAAAATTCTAACCATATTTTGTTTCTTTTCAAATTAATTAAAAAAAAAAAAAGAAAAATTTCCAAGGGGATAAATAACTACGTCAATGTATATTGAATTTATTTAACAACCTGTTAATCATGTTTCTATCTATCTAACTATCTATCTCTTTCCCAGGGATACTACGTAGCCACGTATCGATCGGGTTAAACGAGCGAATAATAAAATAATCGTATCAATCGATAATAACAAAAACATACACCCCCACCCATCCATACACACACACACACACATATACAAAACAGAGACAATCAATATATGTTACAGTAGATCATCGTCTTCTGGTAAGCCGATGATAAAATAGAAATAAAAAGTATACAGAGTTAGAGTTGCCGAATCTCTTCTATTTCAATCGTAACACAACCTTTTGGTCTTTCTCTTTCTGTCACATAGCATCCGTAGCAGGCAGGTAGGCAGGCAGGCAGGCAGGCAGGCAACCCATGAGAGATCATCCTTTGTCGTAAACGTTCCTGTTTGTCATTCCAGCGGTCAAGCGTTGTCGTCATCGTCGTTGTTGTTGTTGTTGTGTTGTTCTCTCGATGCTGATGCACCTCTCACCCTATCATTCCCTATCCTTGTTGTCTCTCTTTCTCTCTGAGTATGTCGTTGCGGCACGTCGTTGCCGAGGTCATTGTCGGCGAAGCACGAAACGCGAACGATAAAACCGAAATCGGCTTCGAGTCCAACCGATCGCGTTCGCTCACCGAAGCAATTTCCACAGATATTCTCTTTCCCTCTCTTACACACACAAATACGAATACAAGCGCATCCAGCTCTAACACTCATTCGTGTCGTTTCATTCGCGTTTACGAATCGTCCATTCTCTGTCTGTCTGTCTATTTCTCTCTCAGTTTAAAAGGCTAGGCCGAGCACGCTTCGATCGATAGATTCACTCTCGCGTGTTTGCCGGCGCATTAAGCGTCGTTTTGTTTAAGTACGCGGGATCGTTCTGTCCGTTCTACGGTCCTTCGTCGTCCTGTCGAAACGAATAGCCCTTTCTCTCCCTCTCTCTCTCTCTCTCTCTTTCTTTCTTTCTTTCTTTCTGTCTCACTCGCACTCGCATCTACGAACTCGATCGGAGCCAGCCCGCGATTCGATAATGTAATCATGTAATTTCTTGATCGAACGCATCGCCAACGTTAAGGGCTTATCAAGGACCTCTGCGAGAGATAGACAAAGAGAGGGAGAGAAATAGACTGAGAGAGAGAGAATCGATCTTCTCGCATTATCGGACAAGCGATATTTGCATTCCACTTATACTAGCACGCGCGTTGGCGTAACGCAAACGTCGCTCTCTTCTGCTACTTGAAATACGCTCCCTGTATTTATATGTCCCTGATGTTGTAATTATGTAAGCCTTTAAGTACTATAGTATATATGCTTATATATATGTATATGTATATATATAAAATAGACGGTACTATACGAAGATCTATCGTATGGAACAATCGAACCATAGTTTTTGTTCGGTTAACGATTCGTATGTTTTTCTTATCATTCGAAAAAAGAAAAAGAAAAAGGGAAAAGGAAAACGTCGGGTGAGTACCTTTCTCGTTGGAAAATGAACTTCAACTATCTCGAAGGGTCTCCTGTTATTCGTTCGTTGATTATATACATGGATGGAGGAGAGGAAGTTCAATGTAAAAAAAGAATAGAACGATATATTTTGTTCTTATTGTATTTTTTATGTCCCTCCTTTTCTTTTCTCTTCTCTTCTCTTTTTTTTATATATATTAGAAATATTTTTCTTTTAATAATTATATGTATCATCGTAATATTTCGTTTGCAATTGAAATTCTTCTATAAATCGATATTGTATCGGTGAGATATGGTAGAAAAAATGAATACGTAGATCTATTTCTTTCTTTCCGATAAAATTTTATCGAGGTGTTTCGAAATGTCAGTCGTCGACCTTACAAAACGATTTATGTTTTTACCAAGAAAATCGCTAAAGTAAGGAAGGAAGGAAGGAAGGAAGGGAGGAAGGTAGGAAAAGTTGATGGCTCGATATATCGCAGAAGAAAGTATTAAACAGAGTTATATAGAAATTTATCTTATACGTAGCTACACACATAGAATATACCCACGTACATATAAAAAATATATATATATATATATATATATATATATATATATATATATATATATTAAGTAGCGTGTATTATATGAAGGAGCGTGTTTCGCGAAGCTCGTGCTTTTGCACGCAGTCTGTCGAGAAAGCAGGCATGCAGGCAGTTAGCAGGAAAGCTGGTTGGTTGGCTAGCTGGTTAGTTGGCTGGTTGGGTGGTTGGTTGGCTAGCTGGCTGGTTGGCAGGCAAGCAAGCAAGCAGCAAGCAAGCAAGCAAGCAGGCAGGCAGGCAGGCAGGCAGGCAGGCAGGCAGGCAGGCGATGCAGCTTACGGGTTATTCAAATGAACGGTAAAAATCATCCATAACCGAGGGTGGAAGGCACCCTGGTATTGGATATATTTAAATGGGTTTAATGCCCCGACCATACCCTCGACCGACTCCTCCGGCAAAAGCCCCTTCTTCCCCCTTTTCTCTTTCTCCACTTCCACCTCCAGCTCCACCTCAACCTCCAACTCCTACTCACCGCAACCCGTGCCCCGTGGTTCGAGGGTTAAACTACGCCGTCGATAAAAAGCAAGTACGGCTACTGAGAGAAAAAGAAGAGAAAAAGAGGAAAGGGGCGAGGAGGAGAAGGAGGAGAAGGAGGAGAAGGAGGAGGTGGGGGAAAGAACGAGTGGTGAGACGGAAAGATAGAAGAGAAAAAGCGAGAAAAGGAAAGTCTCGAGAGTCGGTGTCATTTTCATTCTTCTCTCTCTCACACTCCCAGTATTACTCCTCCTCCTCCTCATCCTCCTTTCCTTTCGCTCTTCTCCGCCACCTTTTTTCTTTTCCCTCTTCCACGACGGGGTTCCGCTCTCTCAACAATTAGGTATATCTCGGCCCATCCTCGACATTGTTTTCGCGGCATCTCGAGTGAGCTTTTCGCTCGAGATTCTTTTCCGCGTGACGACGAACTCTCTCTCCCATATCTCTTACTCCCTTTTATTTTTCTCTCCCTTTCCTTTTTTACATTCCCCTTCCGTTCTCTTCTCTCATTCCCCTCTTTTTTTCTTTTTTACTTTCTATTTATATTTTTTTTCTTTTTCTTTTTCTTTTTATTTCACCGTCACCCCCTCATTTTTTTTTTTTTTTAATCCTTCTCTCTATATCTCTCTTTCCATTTATCTCACTTTTCCTTTTTTCTTCCTTCGACACTTCCCCTCCCCTCCCCATCCCTCCCCCTCTCCACTTTTTCTTTTTTTATTTATTTATTCGTTCATTTATTTATACGAAGAAGAATTACATATACATATATACACGAGGAAAAAATTTGATTATACGCGAGTCTCTAAAATATTTCATTTATTAGACGATGATGATTTTGTTTATTTCTTTTTGACATTCGTTTCGCGCACCAATTTGAAAAATTTGATTATATCCAAATTAACATTCGCCATCTTATACACACGGTTAAAATATTTCATTTATTATAGGATAATTTTTCTTGTGTTTTTTTCCTTTTCTTTGATGACATTTATTTCCATGCCAATTGATAAGAGCGCAAATTTTCCATGTGAATGGATTTTATTTTTTATTTTTTCAAATATTTCAAATTCTACTTTATCGTACCTTTTTTTAAGTATTGACAAAGTGTATCTGTTAGGGGTTGAAGAATGGAGGAAGAAAATCTTTGTGATTCGTGACGTCATAAATGATAATAACGAAGTGTAGGGTGAAAAAAGAAAGCAAAAAAGAGAGACCGAAAAAGAAGAGAGGGATTTTTCGGTTTAGGGCATAAAAAAAAAAAGAGAGAAGGTGGAGGGATGATGGTGGTGGTGGTGGTGGTGGAATCGTATCGGCGGCGAGCTCTCGCGATCTGTCGCTAATCCTGGCACGGCAAAACGGTATCGCATTTTTGCGCCGCTTTGCGGCTCCCTTTCTCTCTCTCTCTCTCTCTCTCTCTCTCTTTCTCTCTCTCGCTCACTGCCAAAGGGGGTGTAGGAGGGAACAAAATCGGTGTTTCTGGGGAAAAAAAAAAAAGAAGAAAAAAAAGGGTAGGCAGGTGAAGCGAGTGGCGTTACGAAAAAAAGGGGGGAAAAAAATAAAAAAAAGAGAAAAAAAAAAGTAGGAAAAAAAAAGAACCACGCGCGGCGAGGATTGCCGGACTCCACGGGTTGTAACGAGTGAGAGAGAGAAAGGGAGAGAGAGAGAGAGAGATGATTTCGTTCGTGTATGGTGGTAGTGGAGAGAAGGAAGGGAAGGGAAGGGAAGGGGGGTTTATGGAGATAGGGTAAAAAAGAGCGAGATCGGCGGAAAGCCGTGATCGAGCGCGTCGACAAAAATTGTATGTGGCAGCGGGGCGACAATAATTGAAACGGCGCGTAACACCGTCCGAATCCTCGAAATCCATTTTATATATTAATCGCACTTCGATAGGCTCACCTCACGATTCTCAGCGTTATCTATTTTCGTGTCTCCTTGCAACAACGACCAACCAACCAGTCGACCAACCAACCAACCAACCAACCAACCAACAAAATACCACCGTGTCTCGTGAAACGCCAATATTTTTATCCCCCGTTGATGACCACTCTTTTCGATTTTATCTTTTTCCTTCTTTTTTTTTTTTTTTTTTTTAAATTATTTCTTCATATTTTCAATGAGACAGGGAATTTTCGTCTTTGCGTAAATTCGTCGCATTTTATATCGTTTCTTTTTTTATTCCCCCCCCCCTTTTTATTTGAATTTCTTTCATCATTTCCTTCATTTCTTTCTTTCTTTCTTTCTTTCTCATTCACACACGTACGATTAGACTATTCGATGTTTTAATGACAGTACTTAACGATTCATCGTCACATCGATCGACGGTAACGACCGTGCTCGCTTTTGCTCGTTCGACGATAAATATTTACGCTCTTCCCTTTCTCTCTACTTTTCGTCGTCATTCTCTCTCTCTCTTTCTCTCTCTTTCTCTTTCTCTTGTTCATTCGCTCTTTAGCGCGCGCACACGTTTCATTATCTTTTATTATTACTGCGTGAAATTACGGATACTTTGTCAGCCGACTATATTCGAATCGTTTTAATCGCGCGTTTAATGCGCGTCAGCGAAATCGCATCGACGCGCGTTATACCTTCGAACGACGATACTCATCATCGTTCCCTATCGGACCGCCGACAACAGGATATGTACACACGTATTATATGACAACAACATAATACATATTACAACAAACCTATATATATAATACATTTATATAGAAACTTTCTTCGTTAAACTAATTTTCATGATTTATCTCTCTTTTTGTTTCAGGTGAGTAATTAACGACCTGTTGTCTTATTACTTTCTATCAATGATCAACACCATCATTGAAGATTGACGCTTGCCCACCCATTATTATCCTATAGTGATCGATATTCATTAATTCTACATATCTCTATGCGTAAGTGAATCTAATTTGTATCTTATTATCGGATAATACGAACGAAAGTGATATCAAATATTCATTTACAAATATTTTACATTATTTTACTTATTAATGAATTCTTAATAATTTATAGTCATCGATTTATAATATCGAAAATATCGTTTTAACGTTCGTTATTGTTCAATGAAAATTATTATACAATTAATGTGATTATTTTTTACTTTTCCTTTTTTTTTCTTTTTTTTTTTTTTTTGTTCTGTTCTGTTCAATCGTATTTATGATATACGATAATCGATTAATTACAATGATTGAAATAATATAATCTGCATGTATATAAATATATAAAAGTTAGGGGGAAAAAAGGGCAGTAGAAAGAAAAAAAGGAAAAACCCTTTGAACGAACTTTTTAGTTGCAACTACGAGTGCTACAAGGTTTAATCTTCTCGTGTTCTCCAGCATCCCTACTACCATTGAAAAAGATCGATTCTCGTGCATCTTGGGTTAGGTCCGGGTTAGCCCTTCACTCGTCACAATTCCCTTTCTTTTTTTTTCCTTTTTTCTTTCGCCTCTCGACCGTAGTTCTCGTCGTCGTCGTCGTCGTCGTCGTCGTTGACTTTTCTTTACGCTTTTTTCCATCGTATCCCAGAATTGCCGTTAACCATTGCCGTTGTTCGACACCTTTTTCTTTTTTCTTTTTTTCTCCCTTTTCCTCTTCTTTTTACCCATTTTCATTCTCTCCATTCATAAGAATCTTAATACCTTTTACTCATAGGAAAAGTTAGATTTCATTGATAAAATCCAATTCATTGAAATGAAAGAATTTTATTAGAGAATAAAAATAAATAATTTTAATTTGTAATTAAAAGAAAAAAGATTAATTTTGAAAGTGAACAAACGTATATGATTTATCTTTGAAATGATAAGAAACGTGTATATATATATATATGCGTTACGAAATATATATTCGTATAACAAATTTTATTTCTCTAATAAATTAACATACACTAATATTATAATATTATTTATTCTATATAATATTTATTAAATATTTCTAATAAAGTAAGTAATATATGCTAATATTATATATATATAATATTAGTATAAATATAATATTAAATAACTATAATATAATTAAAGTATATATATTTATACTTAAATATATATAGTATAAATATATATACTTTAATTATATTATAGTATAATAACTACACACACACACACACACACATATTATACTATATAATATAATGTATTATATATTATATATATGTAGGTGTTTAAAAATCTTTCATTTAGGAGTATTAGGTGAATCGTCTGAGTAGAATGGAAAAAGTGTTGTAGAGAAAATAGAAAGTAGTAACGACAACGAGAGTCAGACAGACAGACAGAGAAACGTAGAGAGATACTACGAAAAAGGATAGGTAGAAAAACGACACAGAATTGTATCGGAGCCACCCTTCACCTTCTCTCTCTCTTATACATACAGACACATATACACACAAATACGCATACTCTTTTTCTCTCTCACGGTGGCTGGATTTTAATCGAAGCGCAACGTATAAAGTTGCTGAAAATCAGATTATCCCCGCTCACCGTGTTTCACTCTCCTCCTCCACCTCCTCCTCATCCTCCTCCTCCTCCTCTGCACAAGCCCGTGTGCCGTACATCGTTTCTACCTATTACTACCTTCTCCTCTTTCGCGAATTTCTGTTTTCCTATTGGTCCTTCGTGCCCCGGATCACCACGTTCTCCTATCTCTCTCTCTCTCTCTCTCTCGCATTCACATTTTTTTTCTTTTCTTTTTCTTTTTTTTCTTGTTTTAATCGAATCCTTTTTTATTCCACGAACTTTTATGGATTCCTGAAAACGAAGGGAAGGAAGGAAGGAATAGAAGGGAAGAAAAAGTAGGGGTTGGTTCGGTGACACGCGTGCGAGAACAAATTTGTTCTCCAAAAAGTCAAATGGGGTTGATTCGGCAGATGAATTTTCAAACTACAGGTAACCCTCTCACAACAAGGCATCCTATAACACGGTTTTCTTTCAAAAAAAAAAAAAAAAAACCTTTGTACAACACTGCACTTCTACGATCACGGCGAGATTTACCGTCTTAAAGATACAGTGTTGCGGAAAGTATTTCTAACCCCCTTTTGTAACCACCTTTTTTGTACTGGCTCTTGGTCTCATACAACACGGTTTCAAACAACACGGCATTTTCTAGGAATCTATTTACCGTGTTATAGGATGGTTACCTGTATAATAATCCAACCTAACCTTAGACAATAATTTCGATATTTTCTGTATACGAAATTATTTTTCACGAAAACCAAAAGGAGAAAAAGAGAAGCAAATCGTTTTTTTTTGCAACGTTAATATTTCTATGTATGTATATAGATATATGTGTACATATAGATCTCTTGGATAGTCTAGATACTGAGGAAATAACACGCGTGTTTTCTGCTCGTGCAAATAGAGAAATGAGAGAGAGAGAAAGAGAGAGAGAGAGAGAGAGAGAGGGTGGAGGAAGAAGAGGGGGATCGCTAGGGATATAGTGGAGAAAATACATATATGAAGGTTGCCTCTTAACCGGCGCAATAATGTCGCCCCCTCTTTTGAAAAAAAAAATCCGTCTCTTCAACACGCACGATTTACTCTCTCTCTCTCTCTCTCTCTCTCTCTCTCTCTTGCTCTTACTCTTTTTCTTGCTCTCTTTTTCAGTTCACTTCCCTTTTCCTTTTTTCGTTTCGCAACCCTATGCGTGCTCTTGACGTTAAACAGTACCACTATTAACGTTCATCGCGTTTCAAAAATACGTGGAGAACGTAAACGTACGCGATTATCGATGAGGCTTATATGGATTCGTGTTAAATCCTCGAACGTTTTAAAATGTACCCTACATACATATTAAGTAGTGTTTCCTTTTTTTTCTGTCTCTCTCTCTCTCTCTCATTCCTTTTATCTTTTAACGTTTTCACGCACTTTTACACGTATATGTGTCTCTCTCTCTCTCTCTCTCTTTCTCTCTGTGTTTTCACGAATAGGTAAGGGGTGAGTTAGAGAGAAAGAACGAGTACACGAAAACTCGTAAATTCTAGGAGAGAACACGAGCGGCGGCGACTCGCGTCTCGAAACTTTTACATCTAAAAAGTTTTAACCTCGTTCGAAACTATCCTACCGTTTAAAGGCTCCGCGAAATTTGCCGAGAAATACGAAGGAATAAATCTTGAAAGCGTATAGATATATACATATATAACGAGAGAGAGAGAGAGAGAGAGAGAGAGAGGTGGGAGGTAGGGAAACACATTGAGCACAAGTATGTAATATGTATATAATAAATATAATATATGTGTATACACGTATATGTATATGTACAAATTCATACCTATAAGTGCATGCATAGATGCAAACGTGAATAGGTATAACATACATATATAATATAATCATAAATACATTAGAATCTACGTTACCTACGCTTACACAATAAAAACACACACACATATACGTAGACATGTACGTGTATATATATATATATAATATAATCATAGATACATTAAAATATACATACCTATTACAATAGATTCATTATTTGATCGCGCAGCTGGCCTGGCATGCTTGCTTGCTTGCTTGCTTGCTTGCTTCGTAGCGAGTCAAGCTTATGCCTTGAAAATTGTCCCCACCTCCATTCGTTGGCAGAGACGATCGCGCGCGCAATAATTTTATTCGACGAACAAAAGGAAGAACGACGAGAGGAGCGGCGGAAGAAGACGCGAACGCGGACGCGGAGGTGGTAGAAGTTGGTGGTGGTGATGATGGTGGTGTTCGTGGTGGTGGTGGTGGTGATGATGGTGGTGTTCGTGCTGGTGGTGGTGGTGGTGCTGGTCTGGTGGTGGTTGTGGAGGAGATGGAGGTTGGAGACACAACGACGATGACTACGGCTGAGGAAGGTGCATTGCTAGTGGGAGGAACAGGGAGGATAAAAAGAAGGAAGAGGCGGAGAGGAGAGGAGAGAACGACACTGTTATAGTATTATTTTTAATAATGGAGAGAAGCGAAGGCCTGCTTGCCATTACGTTACGCGGTAAATAATAAACGTTTATAAGGCCTTGGAAGTTATTATACAATATATACGTTCGTATACGCCCGATGCCATTACGGCTATCGTATATTATTAATGCAGCGACGCTCAACCAACGCGTTTCTCTCTCTCTCTCTCTCTCTCTCTCTCTCTCATCTTTTTCTCTCTTCTCCCCCCCCCACTCTATCTCTATCTCTATGTCTGACTCTCTCGCTTTCTCTCTTTCTCTCTTTCTCTTCACGAGCACGATCATCCTTGAATCTCGAAGGAACACTTCCCCTTTTTTTTTGTTTGTATTTTTTTCAATTCTATCTACCGGAACGAGGATGAACGATATATATATATATATTTTTTTTGTAACTTTTTTCTTTTCTTTCTCCCTTGTGTATATTTCCTTTCTCTCTCTCTCTCTCTCTCTCTTTTATACACGCACACATACTGTACTTTTACCTTTCTGTCTCGACGTTGTGGAAAAGGTCGAAATTAGTTTTTCAGTCTCGGACGAAGACATTCGTTCTGATATCCACTGGTCTCTCTTTCTCTCTTTCTCTCGTGGTATGCCGTAGGTGAATCTGTGTATTCTTTTTTTCTTGTTCCTTTTTTTTTTTTTTAAATTTTTTTCTCTCTGTGTGCGTACGCGTTGTATGACGAGAGGAGGAGGAGGAGGAGGAGGAGCGTTGCGAGCCGCATAATATTCGTAGATGCATGTCTGATTCTCTTTCTCTTTCTAAATCGTGGTAGATAGAGGACATATATAAATATATGAACATGTACACAGGAACTAAATAAAAAAAAAAAATTCTACGTCCATTGTGTCGTTGGTCATCGTCGTAGTCGTCGTAGTCGTCGTAGTCGTCGTTGTGGTTGAAAGAAAAAGTAAGGAAGGGAGAAAGAGAAAGAGAAAGAGAGAGAGAGAGAGAAAGAGACGAAATTTGTTGTACGTCGATGATTACTATAATCAATGGGAGAACTTAGAATGGAAAATATCCATCAAGGTGACTCGGGCGTGAAACAACATTCAGATAGTCCGGCTTGTATTCACTCTCTGTGTGTCCGCCGTTGTGTGTACGCGCCGCCGCTGTGCTTGCTCGCTCGCTCCGATGTAATTATCGTGTAATGGCATAATTTCACTCGCGGATAATTAACCGTTTGAAAATAATACCGCGAAATGTACGAGTCTCCATGTAGATACATAGATATATATATATATATATAATATCTCTTTCTCTATTTCCTTCATTTCATCTATGTAAACGTTCGCGCGCAACCTCGATAATTCCTTTCGTTGATCGTGCGCGCCCACAAATAGAAAGAAAAATCTACAAAGAAATATTTATTAGACGCAACACCCAAAGAATGCATTGAAAAAGACAAACATATACATGTATATATATATATATATATATTTTTTTTTTTTATTATTATTATTAATGCATTCTCTCTTGATTATTATTATTATTCTTTTTTTTTCTCTATCTTCCTTACTTTTCTTTCTTTTTTTTTTTTTTACCCCTATTTTTCATATATCATTTCACAAGCCTACAATTTGGATTTTTAATCATCGTTGTTTGTTCCTCGAAATCATTGAAATCTCTATTCGGGTTTAATTATTCTTTCTCTCCCTCTCTCTCTTCTCATTTTTTTTTTTTTTTTTCATTATATTTCTCTTTCTATGTTATTCTACATTGGCAATAACTTTTGATACAGTCACGTCGTTTCTAATTGCGCAGTTATTTTGTTAAGATAAGGCCCTCGGAGAGTGTCTCATGGTCGTTCGCGTTCGTAGCGTAATATAGACGGTACAGATTAGGCGAATTATTATTTTACATATATATATATAAAATATATATCTTTCTCTCTTTCTCTCATTCTCTAGTTGTTTTTCTTTTTCTTCCTGAAATGAGAGAAAGAAAGAAAGAAAGAAAGAAAGAGCGAGAAAGAGAGAGAGAGAGACAAAATATACAAGCGTGTTTCGTAGTCGACGATAGCGCAACTTAAGTTTCATATCAATATTTATTGTAAAAGATAAGATTAAATGGGAGAATTTATTAATACGCCGCTTCGCGTATTTATATTGTTACGTCACGTGGCGCGTCGGCAACGACTCGAGTCGCCGTACAGTCGCCGATGAGGAGAAGGCATTACGGCTTTTGTATCGAATAAAATAAAACGGTTCTCAATTCTCAGGCATATATATATATATATATATATAGTTAAATGTCGTTGTAGTTAAATCGTCTAAGAGAAATCGAATATTAAAGTTCCGTTCAATTAAATTCAACACTTGTTCTCCCCCCCCCCCCCTCCGTCCGTCCGTCCGTCCGTCCGTCCCCATGAATCGTTGAAATTAAATCAAAACGTTTTAGAATAAACTTTAATACGTTAAGTGCCACGTCAGCCATCGGTGACTGACACTAGACTTTCCATTCAGGCCACGTGTGTCACGGGTGACCGACACGTTCAACTATTTTCTTCAATACAAAGTAACTCCTGTGACCTGACGAAAATTTCCGTAAGAATTTGCGTGACGTTCAACGTTTTAAGAAACTCTATTTCAAATCTTAACTCAAATTCCACCCTTATTGTAATCGATAAGAAAGATTTCTACGCTACCACCGTAGCGTATCTTTTCGATTTTAATTTTTTATTTGTCTCTTTTATTATTATTAATATTTATAATATTATTTTCAAAGTCTATTCTTGGAACAAACTTATTAACGTGTTATCTTTTTTCTAACATAGCAATCGCGCTTTGCGTGTGTTGTGTTGGTTGAAGAAACAATTGAGAACCGACGTTGGTTCGGATATATTTTTCTCGTTAGGGAGAATAAAAATATCCTTCGCAAGAAAATGGCCGAGAGCGAGGAGCGCGGGGGCTCGATACGAGCAATAAAACGTCGAACTCCACGGGCATTATTAATAAACCGTATAGTGGTTTATTGCGGTAACTATAGCTCAACTTGCGGAGAGTACGGCGATAACGCACGAGCTCTTTTTCGTCTTCTTTCGTTCATTCGTTCGTTCCTACATTTTTATCCTTCTCAAACCCTTTTTCTCTTCTTCTCAAACTAAACACAAACTCTGCCATCAAGTTCGTCGATACTGCTGCAATCGTTCATCCTGAATTCGTAGGACGATTTTAACCTTTCTACCATAACTGGTGGTGGTCAATCGTTATATACACTTTGGAAATTTAATTAAACTTAATAATTATATATATATATATATCGTTGGTTATTAAATTCCAATAATTTTCTCGGATAGTTAAAGAAAACTTGGAGATATGTTTTTTCTCTTCTCCAACCGCTTCTTTTTTTATTTTAAAGAAAAAAGTAGAAGAAGAAGAAGAGGAAGGAGAAGAAGAGTAGGAAAGAAGAAATTTCTTCAAGGAGGAGAAGGGGGTGGGTCGAAGGAGGAGAAAGAGGAAGAAGGAAAAGGCCAGCTGGCGGTAACGAGGCGTTTATCGATCGATAATAATTTAATGATAGTTATTTTCCGCTGTTTTCTGCGTCCCTTTAGCTTTTTATCCCCCCTACCACCCTCACCCACTCTCTCGGTTTTTTTTCTTTCATATATATATATATATATATATATATATATATATATATATATATATATATAATATACAGTACGATCTTCGAAGGCCCTTACACTACTATCCTTCTTACTCTTTTCCTTCTTCGGTACGCTATGTACAAAAATATTTTTATTTCCCACTCTCGGGTTCTACTTGAAAGTCGATTCGTCACGATCTATGCGTAGGAGAAATATGCTACTTCATTCCCGATGGAAGAAGAACGAACGGTGAGTAAACGAACAACGAGGGGGTAACGTGGAAGAAGGAAGGAAGGAAGGGTACAAGGGGGAGTTTAGGAAAAAAACAACTAAGTGTATAAAGAATAAAAGAATGAGAGAGAATGAAAAGAAAGAGATAGAAATATCTAATATTTTTTGGCCCCCTCGGTGTGTTGTGTATTATATATTATATATTATATATATATATATATATATATATATATATATATATATATATATATACATATATAAAATTAAATATACGATACATTATTCATTTTAAGTTCTTTATCCATGCTTGCCCCCGGAGATCGTATGTATTACGTGTAGTTGCACACACTAACTTCTATCACAGACAGGACACACAACTTGAAAACACAGACGGTCCACTGTCTCTTCTCGAGTTTGTCCTTCCTTCTCTCTCGCTCATATCTCTGTCTCTCTTTTACTTCTTTCTCACGAACCACCTTCTCACAGACTTCGTAGTCTCAACGATTCATGCCTCCTATGTCTATCTGTCTCTTTTTCTCTCTTCTTTGTGTCTCAATGTATGTATGTTTAAATGTGTTTATGCGGAGAGTATATGTGTGTTGGTATAGGTACGCGCGGGCGCACGGTTATAACTTTTTATTTTAAAGATGGCAGCGAAGCTCATTTGCAATTCTATGCCGGACGTCGATATACCTGATTTATCGTAACTATACTTATATACGCGAACCCGAGTCCGCGTTTCTCTTTTGCAATTTATATATTATATTGAGAACAACGTATACATATATATATTATTACAATATATTATTTGAAATATATGATAATTCAATATTTCACATAGAACCGATGATAACTTATTATCATCGTGTTCATTTATTTTTAAATTAATTTCTATTTAATTTAATTTGATTTTGATTTTGATTTTTTCTTTTTTTTTTTTTTTTTTTTTTAAAGAAGATTAAGAATAATTCAGATGAATTATAATAATTGGAAAGGTGTTGAAAACCCAGTAACGAAATCTTCTTCCAACCTTGATCGACGTGTTCACAGATCGAACACTTCTCGGGAAACTTGTAAGAAAAGTAGATCGTAAAGAAAAAAAAAAAAAAAAAAAAAATGAAAAAAGGGCTGTAATAAAAATGGTAATGCAGTGAGTAATACGCGCGTAATACCGGCCATTATCTGCGCGCGAGCGCGTATTCGCGTTCGCTCGTCTTTCTTTATTATCTACTTTATACTCGATACAGTACTACAGATCGTAAAGATCGTGGCAATAAAAGGTATTATTTTTTGCTACTTAACAGTCACGCTTAAATCGAGCCGCGAGTTTTCTTATATTCTATCTGTCTGTCCGTCTCCTTCGTCCATCCGATTCTACATATTTTCATTTCCAAGAATTATTGTTTCTATTATATCTATATAATTTTTTTTTTTTTATCGTTCATGTGATAATCGTATTCTGCATCTGATTAGAAAAACAAGAAGGACGATTAAATTAATAATAATAATAATAATAATAATATATTAATTATATGAATGCATGAATATTCTCAAACGCAATTCTGATAGATTGTTCGGAAATGAATTTCATTTTATTTTGTATTTTTTTTTCGAATAAACTCTAATTTATTTTATATTTCTTTATTATAAATATTGAGAATAATATTATATATATATATATATATATATATATATATATATATATATATATACTATAATATAATAATTCTTAAATTATATTTAATTATAATTTAAATATAATTTTAATTAATTATATATATGTACCATATATATAATAT
Source organism: Polistes dominula (assembly GCF_049000335.1). Classification (NCBI taxonomy): domain Eukaryota; kingdom Metazoa; phylum Arthropoda; class Insecta; order Hymenoptera; family Vespidae; genus Polistes; species Polistes dominula. The sequence goes on from NW_028300963.1 coordinate 1,353,601, forward strand.
GAACCATAAATATAATAATAATATATAATATTATATATATATTATATTATAAACTTAAATGAACTTAAAATGAATAATGTATCGTATATTAAAATGTATATAATATTATATATATAATTAATAATATATTTATTAATATTATATAATATATAATATATTTTTTTTTATATATGATTATAAAAGTATGAAAAATCAAAGAAAAATTATTAATAATAATAATTATTATTATAATCGTATTATATTAAAAATATCGCATAACGAGAAATATCAAACACAAATGTTACGAGTAGTAATAGTAATAGTAATAGTTAATAGTAGTGGTGTATTAAGTACAGTGCGAATAGATTATTCGAACAATTCGAATCACGATTTCACGGATAACTCTTAAAAAAGCTATCGAATTTATTTCATGGTCCATCGTACCCACCTAACTCTCAGAATTATTCACGTAATATTAAAACGTTCGCCGAGAGAATAATCTTGTTCGTAGATTTCTCAGATACTGCGAAAACAAACGTGGGAATGGTATGATGAATATCCCTCGTTCCTTCTCTCTCTCTCTCTCTCTCTCTCTCCCCCCCCCCTCTCTTTTTTATATATATAACAAAATACTTCTTCGGAATAAATTCATCGTATTAATCAAAGTTTATACTTGGTATATACATACATACATACATACATACATATATAATCATACACACATATAAATCGTATATAACCCGGTACGAGCCGTTCTCGAACAAGAAAGTAATTTTCTTCTCTAACGTGCTCGTTAATTTCGCTTGTCATCTTTACTCTCCTTCCTAAAGATATTCGAATGAGAGACAACAGATCGAGAAAATGAAAAGCAAAAAAAAAGAAAAACAAGGACAAGCAGTGCATACGCGCGTATACAAACACACACGTACATACGGGCGAGAGAAAAAGAGTAGGAAAGAGGGGCGGAGAAAAAAAAAGGGGCTAAAGGAAGGGGTGGTTGTTGAGAGACACAAATAGACAGAGAAATAGAGATACGATGGTAGAGAGATAGAAGAGATCGATTTCGTGGAAGGGTCGACAGAGTTTTCTCTCTCTCTCTCTCTCTCTCTGTTTCGTCCCTCTCGGGGAGGGAGAGGAGTAGGTAAAGCCCCCGGCGCGTGTTGTATCCGCGTAGCAGCGCGAACTCGTTCCATTGTTCGACTTATCGTACTCCGCCATGTGCTCTACATAATGGTAGTGTCGAAAGTGTGGTTTAACGATATCTAAACACGAGTATACCGCTCGTTTCCGCGCTGCTGGGACGAGGGGAGGTTGGGCGAGAAATCAAGAGGATGGGCTGGGGGGATGGTCGAAGCGAGCACGATTTCGACGAGAGCGTTTTCCACCAACAAAATCCCTCCGATACGCGATGCGTGCGAAGCCACCCATAGGAGTATTGTGTCTGTGCTGCTCTCCTGTACATACGTGCGTGCATGCATGCATGCATGCATGCATGTATGTATGTACGAGAACGAGAAAGAGAGAAAGAGAGAGAGAGAGAGAGAGTACCGATGCACATATCCTCTTTCTCTTTCTATCTCTCGATACCCCTCGAAACGAGGAACCACGTTTACGGTGTGTGCTGCGAGGAACAGATATCGGTTTACATCGGTGCAATTATTGCCTCCTGCTGGCCACCAAAATGTTATGCTAATTGCCCAATGCCCAAAATCTCTTCGTCTTTCCATTTCGTGTATCCTTCGACTACCTACACCCCCCCCTCCCCCCCAATCCCCCTACTTGGCTAAATTTTATCCGATTACTTTCGTTTCTTTTTCTAGATTTATTTGTTTTGTTTATTTGTTTGTTTGTTTGTTTGCTTATTTATTTTTTTTTCCTTTCTCTACCCCCATTCCTCCCCTTTATCGTTCGATCTCTCGTATCCTTCGATGTCTTTTACGCGTTATTTATTTCTCAGATATTTTTATTTTCCTTTTTTTTTTGTTTGTTAGTTTGTTTGTTTGTTTGATTTTTTTTTCGTGTTATCCTTTCACGTATATTGCATTTTTCATGTAGCTCGTATTTTTATTTTCTATCGAGAGAATTTGAGTAGTAGTACACTTGTTTTATTTAAAAGAAGAAGAGAACAAAAAGCAAAAAGAGAGAAGGAAAAAGTAAAAAAAAGAAAAAAAAAAAGAAAAGGATAATAAAGAAACAAGAAACAAGATAAAAGGATAAGGGGTTTGATTAATCGCGTATATATTTACGATAAATCGCGTTGAAACCACGAGTAAGAGGAAGATAGTATTTATGTATATACATCCTATATGTGTAGGAGTTTTATTTGGTGTTGTTATTTTTTTATATCGTTGGTATATGTAAGGTGGTGCGCTTACTTAAGAGAGATAAAATTTAACTGGTGCGCATTGCAGCTGTTAAGTCGGATCCCCAAAACCTGTAATTCACCTAACGGATGCTGTTATTCGCCGAAAAGGACGTTCGTTCGTTCGTTCGTCCGTGGGGAGAGAAAGAGACGATGAAAGAACGCGAATGAACGAAAGAAATAAAAAATATAAAAATAAAAATAAAAATAAAAATAAAAATAAAGAGAAATGGAAGGTCGTTTAACGTGGAAAAAGAAAAGAAGAAAAAACTTGGTGGGTGGTGGACGAGAAGAGCAAAGGGCGAAAAGGGATGAGGAGAGGGACAAGAAGAGGGACAAGAGAGAGAGAGAGAAAGAGGGAGAGAGATCTCTGGACCAATCGTAAATCTTATTAGCCTGGTCGGGACTCGGAGTCGAACGTTTCGTAATTGATTAGTGGCGGCGGGCGCATAAGGCGGATATCTAAATTACACTCATTCCGATGGTCCAATCAAGCAATTATCCGTAATTTTATATCGCTCCAAATATTACTTATATTATATCCTACCCAAGAGATAGATAGATAGATAGATAGAAAGATAGATAGATACAGAAAAACAGTCTGAAAGAGAGAGTGAGAGAGGAAGGGAGTGAAAGGGAGGGGGGTGGTTGGGTTACAAAGAAGGAAGAACGTGAGGGGGTTTCTTGTCTACTCTTTCACCGATTTCGTTTCGCTTCTTTATCTGTCATTACGACGAACGACACACTATTACTATTACTTTTTCTTCCGATATGAGACGATGTGAGAACACACACACGCACATACATATATGCACGCATGAAGGAAGGCACGAATGCGAGGAAAAACGAGTTCTTAACGTGTACGTTAGACCCAACAGCAGCAGCATGAACGCGCTAATGATAAACAGGTTTCACGCAGAAAATGTCATTTATTGTAATAATGGATAGAAAAAAGGAATATATCGTTATTACAGATAATACAGAGTTGATACAATGTTAGAAAGAGATATGAAGAGATAGGAAGATTGCGTTCTCGATGTTGATCCTGATGTGTTGTGTCGGACATTGAAAAAGATGTTGGGATAATGTATTGCTTATAACTACACATGTATCTTTTCACGGTAAGAAAATTACTCTCGACGAGTCGTTGGTTATAATAACTTAATTGTTATATAAAAGTATATTATGCGCTTATTGCTCCCGTCGTAAGTTTCTTGTCTCTTGTCTCTTTTTCTTTTCGAATTCGCGGTAAGGGTTTTTTGTCCGCATTTTTTTTTCTCTCTTTTTTTTTTTCTTTCTTATTATTATTTATTTGTCTTTTCTTCAACCAAGTTTATTTCTCGATTCTTCGAGGTTAGTATTCCTACCTACGGAGAAGCTTCGTGTTCATATTTTTTTTTCTTTTTTGTTTTTATATATACATTTTTTCTCCCCCCCCCTCCCGTCCCTCCTCCTCCTCCTCCTCCTCCTCCTTGTTATTTAGATTTAATTTGAATAAAAAGTACGAATAATATCGGTTATTATATGGTAAGAGATAAAATAAGATATAAAAAGTAGTTAATATTATATCCTTGGTAACTTAAATTGTAGTTAGAACTAAATTACGGTAGAAACAGATAATAAGTTGTCATTGGAATATTCTTTATCGAGATCGAATCTTTTTTTTTTATAAAAGGAATACGAACGCGTATCGTCGATCTCACGAGATGACAAAAAAAAAATTCACAATGTTTTTACTACTAGAAAAGTCAAAGCGGTTGTGTTGTATTATAATGATTAAAAAAGAAAACAAAAAACGTGAGTTTTTTGTCAGATGCAAATGTTGTTGATTTTTCTAATATGAAATATAAAGAAGACACATCACTCTGAAAGATGTTTGACAAAACTTTGATAACGTCATTTATATTATTTGAAAAATTTGTATGACGGGGTCGGAAGAGGAGGAGGAGGAGGAGGAGGAGGAGGTAGTGGTGGTGGTGATGATGAAAGAAGAAGAGGAGGAAGGTGAGAGAACGGGAAGGGAGGGAGGGAGGGAAGAGAGAGAGAGAGGGGGGCGGGCGGGGTGTTTTATTATATTTTATTTTACATATTTTGCGTAATACAAGTGCTTTGCATATTTCATGCATATTTATTTGCATATTTTATTTGCATAAATATTCGCAATTCAATAATAATCGTTACGTATAAGGAAGAAGAAAAATAGTCAAACGAGTTTGTTATTACGAATTATAATCTCGCGTTGGTGGTTGTGTGTTACCTGTACGTAAAAATATGTTTCTTTTATTCTATTTCCCCCTACCCCTCCCCCTCCCCCTCCTCCCCCTTTCCTCTCCCACCTACATCCCTTTCTATCTCTCTCTCTCTCTCTCTCTCTCTCTCTCTCACTTTTATTATTCCCAGTATTATTACTTAGATAATCATTCAAAATAGTATATTACGATTGTAACAAGAATACCGTGGCAAAAAACTATCCGACTAGGCACAATTATCGATCATCGGTGGTGCATAAAAAGAATTTCATTCTTTTCTAATAATCTATTGTAAAATATGAATATAATATTTAGACTTGAAATGTTTTACTTATTGGTACATATCTATTTACTTTACATCGAGATATAATAATGATTAAAAATAAATAAAGTTATATTAAAAGAAATCAATTACTTTTTAAGTAAACATTTTATACGCATGTTGTATTTGTCAAAGTTTAAAAAAAAAAAAAAAAAAAAAAAAATGTCAAATAATAAACTAGAGTTCTTTAAGATGAGTGTACTTATTTCACAACTTTACTCTCCTTATCTAACGTTAGTTGACATTTATGCGTTTCGTTTAATTAACCGATCCCGTTTTTATCGATCTCTATCGTGAGTGAGTGCTATTATCCTTACCTGAAATCGATATTTTCATACTATATAATTTATACAATATTTATAATTATATATATATGTATGTATGTATGTATATATGTACATCAAAGAGATGAAATTACAAACTAGATTTTATTTCTCGATTATCTTATCTGAGGATATTTGTGAAAAGTTATTTTTCTTTTATTTTTTTTATTATTATTTTTTTTTTTTTTTTTTGTAGATGTATAATCAAGTTGATTGGAATATGTTCGTAACGATTTTTCTTTAAAAAAAAAAACATTTTAATAAATATATATATGTATATATTAATATGAAGTTAATATAAATATTTAATTAATATTGAAATTAATATAAATATATTAAAATAAAATGTATATGAATATTTAATTAATATTGAAATGAATATAAATATTTAATATAAATATATTAAAATGAATATATATTATTAAATTTATAATATTAATAAATAATAATAATAATAATATTAATAAAATATAAATAAATATGTATATATTTTATTTAAATATGTAATTTCTAAAAAAAAAAAATAAAAGTAGAAAGAAATAAATGAAGGGAAAATTTGGAAATGAGATGGTAATCTGCTCGAATTTTATAATAATAATTATTATTTATTATAATTGAGAATATATTATTCAATTTTTCTGATTGCGTCTTCTTCTTTACTTTTCGTCTTATGCAATGCTTTTTTGTTAGTCGTTAAAGTCGATTAAATTGGGGAGAGTAAAGGGGTAGGGGTAGGAAGAGGAGGATGGGGTTAAATTCGCGCCTCGAATAATACAATATATATATATCCCAACGATGCAACGCACGAGAGAGAGATGGGGAAGGGACACAAGGGGGTGGTGGTTTGGTGGGAAGAGGGTTGGAATACAACACACACCGCGTGCATCATCGCAGTGCTCCGACGAAGTTTCATTTTCGAATCGCATTATTGTGATCGGGCGTGCGTGTAACGATTTAGGCAATTTTACTAAATATGGCGATTCCAGATAATTGGGAATTATTCATTCACGATGTAGATATACATATATATATATATATATACGTACAAAAGTATACTTATATTTATATATATATATGTGTGTGTGTGTGTGTGTGTATGTGTGTTTTATATATGTATATGCATGCATACGTTATAACAAGAAATAATTCCCGATTCGTTTCGATTTATAATTCAAGCGTCATCGAGTTAACGGCTTATTTTTCGACTATTGTTTACAAATGAAGACGAGATCGACAATGTTTAATCTTAATTTTCTTTCAAATGACATGCAATTATAATAATATTAGATCTACCGAAAAGTTCTGTCCATTCTGACAAACACTGATTCAATTTTTTTCATCTCTAGGGATAAAACATTTTTTAAAAATGCAATATACAAATTGTCATCACTCTATGATAAAAAAAAATTAGAAATAATGATAATCGATAAATATTAGTCAATTAAAGAGATATAAAAAATTGATTACTTTTGTTTTATTCTTAAAATGTACAAAACTTTTCGATAAATCTAATATATACGCGTAAATTGTATTTCAATTTGATTAAATTAAAATCGTAAGTGATTTTATCCAATGTTTATTTTCAAAAAAAAGAAAAGAATAAAAATATTCTTGCAATGGCTCTACAACGAATGATACCGATCAAATAATAAATTCTTATAATTAAATGTTAGTAATTTTCTTAAAAAAAAAAAAAAAAAGAAATCTTTTTAAGTCCTCGCATTTCTTCGTACGTTCGTGAATCCTTGTCAGGAAAAGGGACGTTAAAAGAAATGGAGGGATTGAACGAAGAGACGGGACGGCGGGGGTGAGATGGCCAGGTTCTATAATAATACTAATAATAATAATAATAATAATAATAATAATAATAATAATAATAATAATAATAATAATAATAATAATAAAAATAATAATAATAATAAAAATAATAATAATAATAATAATAATAATAATAATAACAATAATAAAAGTAATAGTAATAGCGGCGGTAACGATAATAGTAATAATAATAACAGTAGGACGGAACGTTATTATACGTAATAATTTTCGAACGCGTAATCGTTAAGAAAGGACGCCCGGCAGTAACTACGTCCATAATCGTTATCGTTACGGTTTACGTTGGCGTGTCCAACGCGCTTGCTACCTCTTCCTCCTCTCTCTCTCTCTCTCTCTCTCTCACTCTCTCTCTCTTTCTCTTCTTTTCTTTTACTCTTACTCTCTCTCGTTCTCATGAGAAACGCGACAGTCATTCGGTATAACGTGCGTACGAGAAAAGAGAGAGAAAAGTTACGAAAAATCTCTAATAGGTAAAGAAAAGGACAGAGGGATCAACGTCGTCATTATATCGGGTGTTAAATTAATATCCTTATCGATGCTTTACAACAACTATTTTATCTAGGATAGAAAGAATAGTTCCAATTTGAAGTTATGTACTATCATAGATATATACAGGTAACCCTACTACAACACTGCATCCATGTAACACAGTTTCCTTGTAAAAAAAAACCTTTGTACAACACTGTACCTCTACAAATATACAGTGTTATGGAAAAAAGTATTTCTTTTCTATCTACCGTGTTATAGGAGGGTTACCTATATATATATACTTATATAAATCTATTGTCGCCATTTAAATGTATCGCATTCATAGATTCCACGAGAAATGTAAAACGCTAGCTATAACTGTAATATACTAAGTGCATTTTTTTTCTCGTAGATAAACTTCATCCAAACGTAGTCGAATCGAAAGTGTATCGAAAAGAGAGAGAGAGAGAGAGAGAGAAGGAATTTCTCAGGTCGAAGATGCAAGAGCATGGGTGTCGAGGTGGAGGGTGATAGGGGTGTAGGTGGTTAACTGAGGGCCGTGAAGAGGTAAAGAAGGAGAGTCTGGAGGGGGTGGTGGAGGAGGACGTTTTACTCGAGAGTGGGCATTAGTTTCAACGATTATTAGAGTTAGTTCTAGGCGAACGAGTTTCATAAATGCCCGAGGAAAACTCTGGCCGTATACTTGTATTTATACGGTGGGTAGTTGAAAGAGAAAGAAAGAAAGAATGAATGAAAGAAAGAAAGAGTGAGTTAGAGAGAGAGAGAGAGAGAGAGAGAGAGAGCATTGGAGAAAGCAAAGTATCCATCGCTCTGCTCGGCTTCATCCCTGAGGGTTGGGTGGCATCTCTTTCTTTCTCTTTTCCTTTCTCCCCCTTTCTCTCCCCCTTTCTCTCGTCTTCCCCTGGCACTGCCTCTTTCGCTCGCTTGCCTATTATTATTTTTTATCACAATATTTGCTTTTCCCACATTCTGTTTTATGTTAATGGTCGCTCCTACCCTTTCCACCGAAGAGAAAGGGGCTGGGAGGAGGGTGGAGAGGGGGTCGAGCACGTTCCCCCCTCTCTCTCTCTCTCTACCTATCCCTTTCCCCCTCGTCGTCTCGTTCTTCCTCGGTTCCCTTTTCTCCCGAAGCTCTTCTCCCGCTTCGTATGCATGGCCTCGGGGAACTTTTAGCATTTTGTCTCGAATTTAAAAAGTTTTTCCGCCTCTCCCTGGCTGTGCCCCGTCTCCGCTACCTACCCCTACCATCCCTTAACCCCCCATCCCCTTTAACTCTCTCTCTCTCTCTCTCTCTCGATTCTCTCTCTAGCGTTTTCTCTGTCACCGGTGGTGGTGGTGCGACCTCCATCTCGCACGCTTACGTACGTTATCATACTCTCTTCGTAGGTAGGTTTTCTTGGCGCGCACGCGTCCACACGATACCACCACACGAGAAAAGAACAAAGCGATAAGTGGGGAAAAAGGTTGAAGAGGAATAGAGAGATAGAAAGAGGTAGAGAGAGAGAGAGAGAGAGAAAGGGTGCCAGAACAGAAAAGAAAGAACCGACCGCGTTTTTTTTCCCCTTCACAAGCAACGTTCCTCTCTCCTTTTCCCTCGGACATTTTTCTATCTCTTTTTCTCTTTTTCTTTTTCGGATTTTGTTCATTTTTTTCTTTTTTTGTTTTTTTTTTTTTTTTTTAGGTTCTATTTCTGAGAGTATTTTCTATTTGGAATTATTTCAAATATATTATTAGGCTTATTCAAATGCTTACTCTCCTCGTTTATTATTAGGTATTATTAATGTTTCTTGTGCAAATGCATTTATATAATTTATACATATTTTTCTTTTCTTTTGTTTATTATTATTATTATTATTATTATTAATGTACAAACGATCGCAAACGAATGCGCATATGAATTATTTCCGTTTCTTAGAATTATATTATTTTTTCTGTTTTTTTTTCTTTTTTGTTATTTGCATTAACATACGCCTTGTTAGCGGTAAATATCATTTTTATAGGCCGATGCAATCAATCGGTAATACAATAACGTTTATTTATTTACTACTACACGTTAGAGTTAAGAATCTATAATGATAAAAAGAAGAAAAAATAAAAAAAAATTTAAATAAGATGCGACTTTATTAACAGCCGTTACCTTGAAATCAATTAAAGTTTTATTCGATTGGTAATAGAAATAAATTTATTCTATTAAATAATGTATAAAGATCATAAAATAAGTTATTTCTGTTTTTCTTTTTTTTTAATTTTCTTTTTGTTTTTCCTTCTTCTGTAAGTGTAAAAAGTATACGTGTATATGAGAGAGTATATAATAACGTTGGAAGGACATAGAAAGTATGTGTGTCGCGTATACTCATGTACATGTATGTAAGACTTGTTTCTAGTAGCAAAATATAAACACAAGTCTAGGTGACTTACTATAGGGATAAGTTGATAGATTGCATGAAGTCGGATCAGTTTACTCGGAGGCACCGACGAAAACACGTCCGTTCTCTTTTGAATTCTGTCACACGTTAGGATAATAACGTGTGTGTATCTATGTATATAGATATATATATTTAACACGTATGTATATAAAACGGTAAGTAACAAAACATATATCGGATTCGGTGTTTCCCGTCTGGACGATTAATTTTAATTGAGAGAGCGTCAGTTACAGTTAGAGTTTAAGGGATCATTTTACTCTTTGCTTTATTTAATAATAATTAAATATTATTGATTTTATTAACCTATCAAATTCATAGTTATTAACAGTATATTTAGCATATAATAAACAAGTGGATTAATTAACGAAGCCATATATATTTTTCCACTCAATATTTTCATCCAAGGAATATTATATATCTCGTATTTCTTTAAATAAAAAAAAAAAAAAAATAAAAAAACCAGAAAAAAAATCAAACACAATTTTACAGTTTAGTAAAAATCCGATAAATAATTGCAAACCTTTCATCTTGATTATATCCATATTTCTTTGTTAGAATTTCGTGAATAGTAAAAGACGTTGTAAGTTAAGAAAATTAATTGGATAAGGTTTAAACAAAAAAATTCTTTCGATAATTCAAAAGTAGACAAGCAACGGTAGAGGGTAAGGGGTGAGATGGGATGGGATGGGATGAGGTAGATGGAATCACGCCGAAGTGTAAAACGAAAGTAGAGAAAGAGGGTGGTGGGAGGGAGAAAGGAAGTCTCTTTCTCGTCTCTCTACCTACAACCCCTACCTAGTTGTACCACTACCACCACCACCATCACCACCACCACCACCACCTTCCAAGCCCGAAATCCATAAGTTAAGAATTTTTCACGGAGTGGAAAAGTTTGGAATAATATAGTGTTCGGTCGCCAAGCAGGCGCGCGCGGCTGCTACGAAGTTTCGTAATATATTACACGTTTCTCCGCTTCGTCGGCGGTGCTTTAACGCCGTTGCGGAAAACGAAGACGAAAGGTAGAAAGAAGAAAGAGAGAAGAAAACGAAGAGAATTGCTAGGAAGAAAAGAAGAGAGAGAGAGAGAGAGAGAAAAAGAGGGAGAGGACTCGCCAACAAATTGGAATTTTTACTTTTCGGAAAAGTCCTGCTCGGCTTGTTCGTCCTCCTTCTCTTTTTCTTTTTTTCTGTGTGTTTTTTTTTTTCTTCTTTTCTCTTCCTCTCGCTTGTCGGACTTCTTCGCGGACAGGGAAAAATAGAAGAAAGAGGAGGAATCTCTGGTGTCTTTTTCTTTTCGAATCCGAATCCATCGAATATCGTATCTCTCTTTCTCTCTTTCCCTCTTTCTATCTGTCTTTCTTTTTCTTTTTCTATTCTGTCCTTCATTCCTCTCGAGGATGAAAAATCGCGTTTTTATTCGTTTCGAACCGAATCGATTCTGGCTGTCTATCGGACGTTTATTAAAAAAGGAGAAAGGAAGGAGTTGGAGGAGAGAAGATAAAAAAAAATGAAGTAAGCTCGGCACATCAACGTGGTCCTGGTACCTCGTACGAAGGTAGGTAGGTTGGTAGGTAGGTTGGTAGGTAACACACTTGGTACCAACCAACGGCATCCGCGTCGGCTGCTGCAGGAATATGGAGAAGAGGAGGTACGGAAGTAAAAGCAAAAGCAAAAGAAGAGGAACAGTTGCAGTAGCAGCAGTAGCAGTAGCAGTAGCAGCAGAGAAAAAGAGAGAGAGAGGATTGTAGTGGTAGAAAAGAGTCAGCTTGGTTGGTCGGGAAGGGAGGAGGACGTATGTGTTTGGGGGAGAGAAGGGGAACGGGGGTGCTCCATAACTTTTGACGAGTTTCAGCGAGTCGAAACCGTGGCGAGATGTGGATATAATTTTATCCAGTTTTTTATTGCGGACATGTTGAACTGGTAAGGGCTTCGATAGCGGCAGCTGAATCGGAAATATTGCCCATAAATATCGGAGATAGCTGGCCACGTGTGCGGACTCACGCACTCGTTTTCGTAGTATGCTGTGTTCTCTCGCTCACTCACACCTACTCAGCCGTACCTGTAGATAGGCAGATTCGTATCGCGAATTCGCGTATACCCTACAGGGCCTACGCCGCGTATGCCTATCTATTCCGCGGTGGCTCTATCATGAAATGGATTTTTTTCCAAAATCATGAAAGCGTTCCCTCCTGTCGAATCGCCCTATCCCTCTCACCCTCTCCTCCCTCTTCCTCGGCGTTTTTCGAACGGCGGCGGCAGCGGCGATGGCGGCGGCGGCAGTGGAAAAAAATGTTTCGAATTCCTCGATTCGCCGCGATTAGTTTCTGTCTCGATTGTTTGAAGCGAGTGAGCGAGCCAGCGAGCGAGCGAGTGCTCGCGATCCCGTCGATGGTCGATGGAATAAAACTTCTCCCTTACTACCCACCGCACCAGCCCTGCGGCCCCCGTTCCTCGTCATTGTCGCCCTTTTGTGTTACCTCTCTCGTTTTATATTTTTTTTTCTTTTTTCTTTTTTCTTTTTTCTTTTTTTTCAACCCCCCATCCTACATTTCGTTTTGTTTTTTTCGTCTATCTCGTTCCGACGCACGCGCCACTCTACTTGTCATTGCCATCGAAGAATACCCTAAGTGAGAAAAGGAGGGAAATCAGAAAGGCGAATATATAAAAAGAGAGAGAGAGAGAGAGAGAGAGAGAGAGAGAAAGAGAGCGTATGAAGAGAAAAGAGGAATTCGCGTTTCATCTCGGCAGACGTCGCACGTATTTTTTTCCCGGAGACTCGCCGTTTTCGTTGAAGGGGGAAAAAAAACGTCGTTGCAGTTTCTCTCTATCTCTCTTTCCGTAGTGGTACCTCACGCCAATACTACTACTACTACTACTACCACCACCAGTAGCAGCCCTTGGCCCTTTTCTCCGGAAAACGCACACCTTACAAGCACACAACGCGACACAACGGCCGTCCGTCCGTCCGTTCCGTTCCGTTCGGAGACGAGGCGCTCGAACGCGACAAAAGGCGAAGTGGCTCTTTCATTGGCCGCGCTGCTAGAAAGCGCCAAATAAAAAAAAAAAATAGAAAAAAACGAACGAACGTTGATGAGGTGGAGGAGGAGGAGGAGGAAGAGGTGGAAGACTTGCAGAGGGGTTTGTCGGAGTACGGAGAAGGGAACGAAAGAGAGACTTCGTATTATTTTAAACGCGGACCTCGATTCCCTTTCTCTTTCTTCTTTTATTTATTTTTTTTTTATTTTTTAGTATTTCTCCTTGTCTCTTTCTCGCTTTATTTTTCCATTCTCTACCGCCTCCCCCCTTCGTCCTTCTCCTTTCCACAGATATTTTCGGGGAAAATAAATGGAGGAGGAGAGTATATTCGCGAGATGGGTGCACCGGGACAAACTGTTGAATGCTGTTGTAAAAAAAAAAAGAAAAAGAGAGAGAGAGAGAGAGTGAGAGGACCGACGAAGATATTTCGAGGCCTCGAGGTGACGCTCATCGTGAAATAAAAAGGGGGTAAGCGGGGTAGAGATAAAAGGGAAAGAAGGAAGAAAGAATAGATATACAGAATGAAAGAGAAAATCGTTGCCGTCATTCCGGGCACTTTTCACCAACACCCACGAATCTCTTTCTCTCTCTCTCTCTCTCTTTCGTGTGGTTTTGTCAGAAAAATACCGACAAATCGACGAGTTAAGGAAGAAAGAAACAAAACTAATGCTTCGAGTGAAAGAAAGATATGTTCGATCTTTCCTTTTCAAATATCCTGATTACTGTAATTAATTAAATTCATTTATTAATCGTATCTGGATGTGAAATCGCATAGAAAATGTTTATAATTAACATAGACCATGGAGATTGGCTCCAACAATAAACCCTTAGATTTGAAGGAAAGACGTGAACGGGGGGTTCGGTTAGAAGGGCGGTAGAGGGATGGAAGGAAGGGAATGAAAGAGAGAGGTGAAATAGCACGAAACGATACATCACGACGTCGGTCTTCGAAACTTCGCGTTTAATGCTCCGGATGTTAAGTACGCCGTCGGATGTGGGCGTGATTAATTACCAGCAAATAGAGCCCGACGTGGATTGATATATCGAACGTTCTTGCAGCCTTCCTGCCGATTTACGGTCTCGTCTATGGATTATGACAATGGGAGACACAATGCCCGTGGCCGCGTATAACCAAAACCATCACCACCAACGTCGTCGTCGTTCGTCGTTCATCGTTCGTCGTTCGTCGTTCCCGTTCGTCGTTCTCGTTCATCGTCCTTGTTGTCTTCGTATAAAGATCATCTCACAATTTCACATTATGCATTTCCATTCACTCTTTTCTCTATATTACTTCTGACGATAGTAAAAGAAATAAATCAATTGGTGGTTGTTGATTGAAAAAAACACGAAACAAGAGACGCGGAATACACGTATGGTGTACCATCTTTTCAAATGTAATTATTACCTGGATAGTTTGTTCAATTTTTTAACGTACTTTCAATTACGTTCCTTTTACTTTTTCTTTTTTTTTCTACCCTAGTATATTTCTTTTCTTTAATTACATCGAAATTAGGATGTTATTTATTTTACGTATCACGATAATTCTGAGATGTAATTCGATTGTTAATATTATTGAGTCAAATACGAAACGGTTAATATATACTGTACATATATATATATAATTCTAAGCACGATACGATAGGAAATTTGATTCGATCAGTAAATCGGGGTTTGCTCGGTGTAAAATATAAGATATTTTCTCGACGCGCCCAATGATATATTCGAGTTTTGTTAATCGTTCAGGGAATGGTTTTGAAGCAAACGAGAAAGGAGCAAAAGGGCAATGAAGAAGAAATCCGCAACGGGCATAGAAATAATGATCGCTCGTTCTCCGACTCTCCATGTTCCAACCTACCTCCTCTTCTACAAACGGAAGGAAGGAAGGAAGGAAGGAAGCAAGGAAGGAAGAGGATGGGTGGGTGGAAGAAGAAGAAGAAGAAGAAGAAGAAGAGAGAGAGAGGTGGAAGAGGGGGAGGAGGAGGAGGAGGAGGAGGAGAAGGTTGCGCGTTGAAGCTGCCGGCGTTGCTCTCTCCGTGAAATTCCTTCTCAGCGTAGCTGGAATAATAATTAGTCAATTAATTAACGTACACATAATTATTAGCGAAGACGCAGGAAGCCGTGAGAGGATGGAGAGGAATGAAAGTGCACTCGCTCGTACCCCCCAACCAGCCTCCTCCCTCCTTTCCTCTCCCCCACTTCCCCTCTCGTACTACTACCCTCTACTCACCCCTTACTACTCCTTTACCTCATCCCATTTCATTTATTCGTACAAGCAACCACTACTACCATAGTCATCAACGTCGTCGTCTCGTCGTCGTCATCGTCATTTGTGATGGTAATGGTGGTTGTGGTGGTGTGGTGATGGTGGTGGTGGTGGTGGTGGTGGTAACGTCGTCCTAGGTACCGAAGGGATCCCTGTGCGAATTTAAACCCGTTCGTTCTATGCCTCCTACGGTTTTCGTCTTCGATTAGGAATTATTGAGGAAATTAATTGTGCGTAAAGTCTGTCGGTAAAAGGTCCCACTTCTCTTTCTCTTTCTTTCTTTCTTTCTTTTCCTTTTTCATTTTCATTTTCATTTTCTCTCCCTTTCTCTTTACCCTTTTCTTCCTTTATTCCTATTTTATTTTGTTTTTTATCGCATGTCTCTGATTGCAGTAAATTCCTTCGTACAATATATCGCATATATTAGTGTAAGCACATATTCACGCATATTTAACAATTCGTATGTTCGATGATGGGTATAGGTAAAAAAAAAGGGATTCCTATTCGTTTGTTCGATGCAAATGGAAGAATACAATTATATTTCTATATACTCGATTTTATAATATGATTAATGTTTTATATTATTTTCATCGTGTGTTTAAGGGGACCTTCTACTCTGAGCACCTAAAAAAATCTATTTGTAAGGAAAGATACAGTCTCCGTCGAAAGTGTACGAACAAGTTGAAATGAAAATAAATTAAAATGCAAACAAACTTTGAAAAGGGTTGAGAACATGGGAATCTGTTATTTTATAAAATTCAACTTCAATGATCAATTAAACATTTCTCATTTCTTTTTCTTTTTATGAAATAAAAATGTTTCCTTGTCGAAGATATTAGAATGAGAATTGAAATGAAAATAATAAGGGAAGTGTAAACACAACGCGGAAAATTTTATTATCGGCCCATTACCGGCATTTAGTATCGGCCCATTACCGGCATTTAGTATCGGCCCATTACCGGCATTTATTATCGGCCCATTACCGGCATTTATTATCGGCCCATTACCGGCATTTATTATCGGCCCATTACCGGCAGTTATTATCGGCCCATTACCGGCATTTAGTATCGGCCCATTACCGGCATTTAGTATCGGCCCATTACCGGCATTTAGTATCGGCCCATTACCGGCATTTAGTATCGGCCCATTACCGGCATTTAGTATCGGCCCATTACCGGCATTTAGTATCGGCCCATTACCGGCATTTATTATCGGCCCATTACCGGCATTTATTATCGGCCCATTACCGGCATTTAGTATCGGCCCATTACCGGCATTTAGTATCGGCCCATTACCGGCATTTAGTATCGGCCCATTACCGGCATTTAGTATCGGCCCATTACCGGCAGTTATTATCGGCCCATTAATGGGCCCAGCAATGGGCCACGTTTTATTCAAATTATTAGCCCATTAATATCATCATAATTTAATAATCTATATATCATCATCTTCAGACAGTTATATATTTCTCTATGTCTGATCCCCCGAAAAATATACCTGATAATACGAAGGATTATACAGATTACAATAAAAAAAACTGCTTGAATAAACAATGAAAGAGAAAGGGATTGAACAAGATAAGAGTCGTCCGTGCGCGCCGAACGCTCAGGAAAGCGGTCCGAGGTAGTTACGTTCAGGCACCAAAAATGTAGTTAGAGACATCGGATCTTTTTGAAATTTTAACACAATATTTCTACATATATATACATTCGAAAAATGTAAAAAAAAAAAAAAAAATTTTTTTTAAATTGCAGAGTAGAAGGTCCCCTTAATTGTTTCAACGTTTTTGTCATAATTCTTTTTTTTTTCGGCAAAAAGGAATCAGCAACACAATTTCATTTCAAATCGAAACGTGAACAATTTTCTACGATCGAGAAAACATCTTAATAAATGAAATTATTCTTGCTTTTTGTTGTTACGAAACGTTTAAAGAATCTCGTGAAACGAATGACGACGAAGACGACGACGAGGACGGTCGTTTTCTCTTGAAAGTTTTGTCACGTATCGCGCGTCCGTAAGAAAAAAAAAAGAAAAAGACAGAGAGAGAGAGAGAGAGAGAGAGAGAGAGAAAGAGATAATGGGAGTGGGTTAGCGCATGTCTTCGTTTGGTTTCAATACACGTGCTTCAAAACAAAACTGACCTACCTCGAGTCAAAATCTCTCTCTCTCTCTCTCTCCTTTTCGAGAGAGAGGAGATTCCTCTAAGATCAGCCGACACCTCACGCGACACATTTTCTTTTTTTCTTTTGGAATTTTTTGTTCTCAGCATTCCGAACTCGAGACTACTCGTAAGTCGACTTCCACGTTCTTTGCGTGTTACTCTCACTCTTTGGCATGTTCTTTTTCTTTTTCCTCTACCTGATACAATTTTCCTGAGAATTTATGTCGGTCAACGCACGAATTACTTACTCGTGCCAAGAAACGCGTGTTCGACTTCGAACCTCTAGCGATGATTTTTTTTTTGTTCAATAAATAAACATTTATTTATACAAGGTGTTTCGTAACGAAACGTCGTATAAAGGCTTCGGCAATTAACGAGAGAAGAAGTCTCTCTACTGGGAGTTGATTTCTTTTCTTGTTGATTTAGAAAAATCAGTAAGTTTAATAACTATTTTATTATTAATTATTTATAAGTTTTTTTTTTTTTTTATTTAGAAAGATATTTATTTTATTTTATTTTTTTATTATTCGCAGTCTATTATTTCTTCGCGAAAGATTAATTTATATACATATACATATACGTGTTTCGTAGGAAAAAAGAATATTTAGATTAACATATAATATATGCGTGTTTTTTTCTATTGTTTTTTTTTTGTTGTTGTTTTTTTTTTTTTTAATCGTCGTTCTTATTGATTTATTTCTTTATACATGAAACGTTTTCTACGAGTCAGTTGAGACAAAGACGTCATAGAAGACAATCGTCGTAAGACATTTACTTGCTAATATCCTACAATTATATAATAATATGCTTGCAACGTATCATTGAAAATAATTAGAAAAAAAAAACGTGCATCGAATAGGACAAACAGTCTAACGATATTGTTAACAAATTGAATGCAATATATTAACAACGCGACATTTAATTTACTCTGAATTTATTTCAAAATTTTTTATCAATAATATTTCTTTAGCATAAAAATATGTTTTATTATTATTATTATTATTGAAATGACTAAGCGATATAAAAACAATTGTCTTTTATTTCGTAAAGAATTCTTTTGCTAATTAAAGATGTCAAAGTTGTGTTATAAAAATCCACTTATACATTTACACATTTACATAAATTCATATAGATTTATATATATATATATATTATATATTCATAAATAATGCATAGAGATATATATATAAAGGTTGGCATAACTTATATATATAGAAGAAATAGAACAGTGGCGTGGGTCGTCAGTGTCGGTAGAAATGGCGGTCGAATCGGAGCCGCGCTCTACTAATAATTGCACTCATCTATTTATATTAATTATCGGCGATTAGCAATACCAATTAATCGCATTATCGTCGGGGGCTGCGCCAGCGAACTATTCGACGTGGGCTCGCGGCAGGTAGAGGAGCGAAACCGATAGAAAGAGAAAGACAGAGACTAAATTAGAGAGAGAGAGAGAGAGAGGAAATCAGTGAGTGAGTGAGTGAGTGCCATAGAGAGAGAGAGAGAGAGAGAAAGAGAAGGAAAACGTGCAAACGAGTATCGTCGGTACATGTATGTGTGTGCAAGAGTAGAGAGAGAGAGAGAGAGAGAGAGAGAAAGAGGGGTAAATGAGAAGAGGGGTGTGTGAGGGGGATGGTGGTGGTGGTCGCACGATGAGGCTCGCGTCCGTGTTTGGCTGGGATTGCGGCGTCGAGTGGCACG
The DNA here is from genome assembly GCF_049000335.1 of Polistes dominula. Lineage (NCBI taxonomy): Eukaryota > Metazoa > Arthropoda > Insecta > Hymenoptera > Vespidae > Polistes > Polistes dominula. Next base: position 1,372,747 of record NW_028300963.1, read on the forward strand.
GCAGCGACGAGCCGCTCCGCCTCATGAGTAATTTACTGTTATTGGTCGAATTATGCCACGGTCGAATGCATATTTATGCGGTTAATTATAATTTATGATAAAGCAGCACCGAGAACACCGATCGACCGCCGTAACGGCGCACTCGAACGAACGAACGAACGAACGAACGAACGTACGAACGTACGAACGAACGCGATCATGCTACTACTACTACTACACTACTACTACTACTACTATTATTATTATTAATACTACTCGAAGTATTTTTAAGACGAGAAATAGAAATTTTTCGTTTGAGTCCACAGGGGGTAAGATGATGGCGAGGGTTAAACGGGTGTTCTGGAGAGTATGAAGAAACAACTTAAAAAACATACAACCCCTTCTACCTTTGTGTCGTTGGGAGGGTGCCTTTTGCCCCATATTTTCTTTCTCTCTCTCGTTTTATTTCTTTTTCTTTTTCTTAAGGTTCGAAACGTAAAGTAGGTACGTCGTCGAGCGTCGACGATAGTCAATCTCGTTTTTCCTTATCACAAGCATTTCATTCTTCTCTCTCTCTCTCTCTCTCTCTCTCTCTCTTTCTTTCTTCTTTCTTTCTCTTTCTATTTGAGACAGCATAATTGCGGATACGTTTACCACGATACTTCTTCATTAGCATACACGCTTTATTCCGATCGATTTCAACGCGAGGTCGCAAGATCTATTCGCTTGTAAAAAAGAAAAAAAAAAGAAAAAAATACAAAAGAAAAGAAAGAAAAGAGGGATGAAAGAGATTAGAACGATTATAACTCTTTTCTTATGTATTAATAAGTATGATAGATTATTCAAATAGTTCTTTTGAAAGAGGGGGGAGGGCTTAAATAATCGAACTTATTTGTATGTGCGTGCGTGCGTGCGTGCATGCGTGCGTGTATGCACATGGGTGGATAGTTTTCTTATTATTAACTTGCTTGAAAAATATTACGTTATCCATTCACGATTATCTTTCTTCCCTTCTCCTTCTCTGCCATTCTCTTAATCCCCCTTTCTAATTTTTATTTTTTTAATTTTTTTTTTTTTTTTAATTCTTTCTCGTACACGTGCGTGTTTATGTGTGTGTATGTGTGTGTGTAGTACGCGTTATCTCTCACGGTAATAAAGATAGGGTGAGTCGTTCGCGATGACGGTCGTATATTTACCCGTCCCAAGAAGAGCCTGGCAACGTACCACACCGGTATCGCGTTATATGAGTAAGAGAAAGAGTAAAAGAAATTGAGATAGCAAAAGAAAGAAAGAAAAGAAATAAAGAAAAGAAGAAAGAAAGAAAGAAAGAAAGAAAGATAGATAGAAATAACGAACGAAAGAACGAACGTGGTATATCCAGGCGCGCCTAATTAATTTTGTACCTTCGCGTATGAGACTTCACTCTCCCTCTCTTTCTCTTCCCCTTGAAAAACCTCACCTCCTACCGTATAGTAGGGTTATCCTCTCTTTACCACCCACACACTCGAAAAGCTTACTCCTAAAGCACACTCTCATGATCGTGGGAAAGAAAGAAAGGCGGCCTTTCATCCGGAAAAACGTGCGTCAACTTATGCGTTTTTAGTAAAATTATATACAATCACATAAATAAATATATATAATAATAATAATAATAATAATAATATAGAAATAAATATAAATCGTGCCGAGATGAGAAAGGGGGTAGAAGGGTAGAGGAAAATGAGTAAAAAAAATATAAAATTACGAGGGATGATCGAGGAATGGCGAAGAGGGGAAAGGGAAAATAAGAGTAGGCGCAAAAAAGCGACTACACCGGTTTCGACATAATGGGGTTTTCACACTTTCGTTTACTGAATGGCATCTCGCGTCGCTGACTCGGATAAATAGGAACCACACGCGTCTTTCATTTTCTTTCTTTTTCCTTTTTTTTTTTTTTTTCCAACAAACATATGTGAATGTGTATTTAACGATAGGAGAATATGCAATCGCCGCCATCGTTATGTTTCTAACTCCTACGTTTACTTTTACGTTTACTTTATCGTCGTCGTCGTCGTCGTCGTTGTCGGGATGGCGAGTAGACCAAGAAGATGAGGATTCGTAACGAAAACTCCATGACTCGACGATTCGAATCGACGATTTCGAGTGGAATTAATGAATTGCATCTCTAACGCGACTAAATGCGATTCAGCGATTCAATGACATCCCATTCGGTGTGTCAACGTTTAACGCAAAGTAGACATCGTTGACGACGACGACTACGACGACGACAACTACGATGATGAGGAGAAGGACGATAAAAGAAGGGGTGGACGAGGGGAGGATTATGTCGACAAGTTAAACTTTCACGCAAAAGTACTCCTATCTGTTTCTTTCTTTCTTTTTCCTATCTTTATTACTCCTCTCTTAAATCGACAATAACTAAAAAGGCGTGTGTTTTAACCTGACTGCCACGTTCTTTTTATTTCTCTCGACTATTTCTATACGCTTATAGTATAATACCTTTTACCATCGTTTTCGTATTTCTGCGATCGTTCGTAACGGAAAGAAGCGAAGCGTGGAATAACGGGGATGAAAAGAATGAAAGAATAAAACCAAAAAAAGAAAAAAAGAAAAAAAAGGAAATAAATAAAAATAGAACACATATTTTTGTCGTAGAAACGCGCGAAACTGTCTGTTATCTGTGGAATGAGAATAGAAGAATAGCATGGAAGAAGGTTGTGGAGAAGAAGGAAGGAGAGGGGAGGGACATTTTATTGGAATGGTTTTTTACTCTTTATTATTATTATTATTATTATTATTATTCTTTGTTCTTTGCTTATTTTTTATTTATAAAAACGTGAATCATCCAAAAGGTGTGTACTTTCTCGTACATATATTTAAAAAACCTGGAGGGTGTCAGCTGATTCTTTCTACCCAAGCCACCCCCGAAGCTGTCTTTTTCTTTCGTTTTTTATCTTCTTAGCCTATCGGTAAGCGTCATCTAATACAATTTGCATTTATATTAAAATATTAATGTTACGGGCGTACGCGGTGGCCGCGACGAGAAAGGCGTACCACTTCCGGGACGTGAATAGACTCCGAACATTTTTACGTTTTTAAATCGTTTCCCTAGGTATTATCATTTTCCTTCTTACCTTTATCCTTTCCTTTTCTTTTCTTTCCTTTTCTTTTCTTTTCTTTTCATTCGTAATATTATATTTTCTTTCTTTATAACGTGTTCCTTTTCTTTTTTCTTTTTTACATTTGTAATCATCGACGATACACTGTACAAGTGTCATCGAATGCTATACAAAATTATTTTCATTTTTATTAATGAACACATAAGAGAATAATGCTATATTAACGTTGACAGAAATGAATTCCTTTCTCCCCCGTTTGGACGGAAAAAGTATGTTTCCGATCTTGAACGATATCGGACTTGATCTTTACTCGGTGAGCGAAAAGGTGGAAGGAGGTAACTAACGCAAACGTCCGACATCTTTCCGCGGGTACGAACTTAACCGGGCCGACTTTCCAACGTCACGACGTCGTTATTAATTACGCTAGCGAGGAGTAACGAGCTTATGGTGGCCTCGTTGCCATACCTAACTCCCGTTAATATCCTTTAGTCGAAAGAAACAAGGAGAAACACGCGTTTCCATCGTTCTCTCCTTCTTTTCTCTCCTCAAACTCTTTCATTTTTACATCGTCGATGAGGAACGGAGACACGCGTGAAAAAAAAAAGGAACGTGTATTTGAGCGTGTAGTGTAGGTATATGTCGTGCCGCGTCGACATTAATTCAGTAACATACCTAACCGTATATAAGTAAAGAGAGAAAAAGGGAGAGAGAGAGATAGATAGAAAAAGAAATGTAACCGACGACTAAATGTGGCTACGAGTTTATCCACGGTAATGTCACTTTGATTCAAAGCTAGGCCATCGTGTTTCCTAATACGAAGGGTGGGATATAAATGAGAAAGAGAAAAATAGGGAAAGAGAATAACCAACCCGCCCACCAATAGAAGTCAGCTTCTCTCGAGAAACTCCTATACATATTCATAAATAAGATACTTACTTCTTACCCTCACCATTTAACTCGCATTATTTCTTTCTTTCTCTATCTGAAAGCTTTTTCCCTATTTTTTTTCTCTCTCTCTCTCTCTCTCTCTCTCTTTCTCTCTCTTCATATACTACCCACCCTATTTCTCTTTGGTTCATCATAAAAACGTTCGAACATTTCCTCCGAGGCTAGCCTTTATTGGTCGATGATGGAAAAAAGGCAGTAACTAAACACCCTCCACGATCCTTCCTACCACTACTAGCAACTACTATTACTACTACTACTACTACTACTACTACTACTACTATTACTGCTGCAACTACTCTCCACCACTTCTCTTTCTCTTCTTTTATCAAGAGGAGGGTAGGCAGAAGGCCGTGACGGTGCTCTCTTTCTCTCTCTCTTTCTCTCTCTCTCTCTCATCGTGTTGTTTGCATGAAATCCGCCTCTGCGTGTATCGCATCGTCGGCGTACACCAACGATCCTCCCGTTTATTGAGACAGCTTTCCCCCATATAAGAAGAACAAGAACACAGGAAAAAGACGACAAGCCGAAATACGTTTTACTGATAACGTCGAATTGCGATCGAACGATCAGATAAAACTCGCTAAAGTTTCTTTATTTTTTTTTTCCTTTTTTATTTATTTCTTTTTTTTTTTTCAACAACGAAGAGAGAACTCCTTTCGACCCTTTTTGCCATTGCTGATGCTTCTTTGCGCTGCCATCCGACAACCCCTCTCTCATTCGATGATTTACGACGACCATTTCCGTCTATTGCGCGAGTTCTTCTTTTACATTTTTTTTCCCTTTTTTTTATTTTATTTTTTTTTATTTTTATCTTTTAACAGACTTTTGCTCGAAGGCTCTCTCTGTGTTCGTGCGAATGCCTACCGAATACCTCGGAAGGACTTAGTTGGATGATAAGAATCTCGACGTGTTCATTCTCCGACTCCGTTGTTCCCCTTTCTTTCTTTTTTTCTTTATTTTTACTTTTCTTTTCCTCGATTTAATCGAAAGAGTTTTAATATTACATATTTATATATATATATGATACCTGTGAGATCGTAAGTGATAAGTATAGACATGAGATATCGCAGAAAAACATATTATGTCTGGATAGTATTCGTCTACCATAAAAAGCAACCTGACATTCTTCCAAGGAAGATGTTCAAAGTATTTTTCAATTTGCCAGCATATACGCAAATCATATATCGTGCGTTCAACAGAACAAGATGTATATACTTGAACTTCAATATTCTATTCGTATCTACTGCACGCACGCGTGAAAGAAAAAAAAGGAAACTAGGTAGAAGTGAAAAAAGTAACAGAAACGAAGGAAAAAGAAACAAAAAATTAAAAGAAGAAATGTAAAAAAAAAAAAACACACACACACAAAAAAGATAGTGTACTCGATTATTTGCAATTCCCCGGGGGTTGCCTTGCCTTTGACATCGTTGATAAGCAGCTTCCGGATAAGACTGTCAACACACCCCCGTTTCTAACGCGTTCAAAATCAACAGGAAAATATGGAGAAGCAAGCACCACGTACCTCCCTTGTTACTCGTCGATCGCATTAATGCGTCGGAACACTTTTTTATGCACTTCCTCTTTAAGATAGAAAGAGATCGGATGAATGTGTAGCTAAATGGGGGGAATAGTAGCAAAAGCAAAAGCAGCAAAGCAGCAAAACAGAACGAAAGCAGCAGGTAAATATTTCGAAAGAATCGTTTGCTCGCGCTTGGATTTTTTCGTGACGATAATCATCGTGATAAAAGAGAAGAGAGAGGATGCTCGCCGTCGCGACGTCCCGTCCTCTTCTTCTTTGTCATGCTAACGAGTCGCGTTACCGACAAATATGCAACGAGTTCGGCCGCATATTTTCGACTTAATTGCATTTTCGTATTCGTCGATGCGAGCCTTCTCACGAAGAACGAGAGAAAGACTACTACTTCATCGACCCTTAAAATCCACTACCTCACTCCCACTTATTCACACTCGTTCAATCTCGGCCATTTTTTTTTTTTTTTTTTTTTTTTTTTATTTCTTCAAGGTAGAGAGAACATAAACGTAACACACGTAACACGTCGTCTCGCGTCTCGCTAAATCGCATAACGTGCTTTGCAATTTGTCTACCGATCTAAGAAAATTAGAAATTCAAAACATCGCTGGTTCAAACTTTAGCCCTTAACGATCTACTACCGTTATCTTTCTTTCTTTCTTCCCGTGAAATTTGATTTTACATCGAAATCAGAAACAACGAGCGATTCCTCCACCTCTCTTCGTTGTGGCTTTGGATTTTGTCATTCGTTCGTTGTTGTTGGTGTCTCCTTTCTGACACGATTCTCAAAATTATCAGTCACTTCTTTATGGGCTTCCATCAAGCGCCTTCGTTAACCGCGAGGATCGAATCGCATAGCCGTCGTTGAAATAGTTATTATTCTCGACGTCGTCGTTAACGCTACCAAACGATAATCCATAATCGCTTTCGCACACTACCTCTTCTACATCTACCACCTCTTCGTCATCCCCCTTTCTATTCGTATTCCCTTTCTATTCCCTTTACTTCTTCCTCCTTACACTCTCGTATTCGCTATCTTTATCGTTATTGTATGCATGTCATTATGCCGGCTACTAAATGTCTTTCCGGTCAGTCTAACCAACACACACACACACACACACAAGAGAGAGAGAGAGAGAGAGAGAGACTATGGCATTTGTAATGATGATCTTTCGAGGATGCGTTTAAAGGTTCATCCCGTCGCGACGAGTTCTACACTTCCCCTTTCCCCTTATAATTATTATTATTATCATTATTATTATTACTGTTATTATTACCATTAGTACAGTCTCTCGAGTGTTTCCGTATGGACGAGCATCGTAAAGCACGAGATAGTGTATCATCGTTTGTAATTTATTTTTATATTTCATTATGCATGTATCTCTTTCCTCCTATATTTATATTCCTTTGAGGCTTTCCAAAATTCTACGTCATAGTAGAGAAGAGTAACTAAGTTATTTTTGGACGAAAGGTGTTCGGATGAGTGGGCCACGTGTATTCTTATGTAAAGGGTAGAGAGAGAGAGAGAGAGAGATAGAGAGAGAAAGAAAGAGAGAGTGTCGAGCTGCAGCCCTAACGAACCACTCCTCGCGTAAGATCCATTAATCAAAATTAATAAACAACTCTTTGAGTATGCAAAAGAGAAACAAGAAAGATAGAATGAGATAGGCAAGGTGCAAAATAGAGTGAGAGAGAAATGGGTAAGCGAATTAAATATATTCCATTTAATTCAGTGGCGCACATAATATGTGTAACGACATAATTTTACTTGAAATTGTAACGACATCATTCCCTCTCTCTCTCTCTCTCTCTCTCTCTCTCTCTCATATATAGCGTCGAAAAATGCAACGTCATTAATTAAGCTGGTATATTGGTTAAATTGGGCCAGCATTTTGCCGCGGCTTGTCACTTGCCAAATTGCGTATCATCCCGCATTCGATATTGTTATTTTTCATTCGCACGTAGCGCATTCCACTCTGATAATAACGCTTGCACGTTCCGCTAATAACAATGATTACGATAAAAATGGGCTGGGAATTGTTGCTTTTTTAAATTATACGAACGAGAGCGCACCACCACCACCACTACCACCACCACCATCACCACCACCGTGTTGTTCTATATCGTCGATCGACGCAGACCCGAACGAACGTTCACGAATTTTCTCGCTTGGGGCTAAAACTCGTTATAGGAAATTTCATCCTACCCTTACCCTACCTACCCTCCCTCCCTCCCTCCCCCTCGTCTTCATTTTTTTTCCCTACACATCCACTTTTTTTCTATCTATTTATTTTATTATTATTTTATTTAGAGAAAACAATTATCCCTCTATCCCTTCTTCTTTTCTTTTTTTTTGGATCCTGTCAAATCTAACGAAGGATTTTCCCGTTTCATCAAATTACAGTAGTAATTGTTTATCGTTGTAACTATTGTTATATTGGTTACAATGATTTTTGATAGTATTGTTATTTTATCAATGCGATATTATATACACGTGAAATTATTTTTGTTATAAATTTGTATTGAGGCATTTAATGAATGTTTTTTTTTTTTTTTTTGTTGTTTTCTTATAAATTATTATCGAGATTAATAAGTTTGTAAAATAAAGGGATGTTGAGAAAAAAAAGGATTCCAGTAGGAAGACGCCATCTTGTTCTTCTCTATTCGGCACCCTTCCGTCGACGACGACGACGACGACGACGACGACGACGACTAATTGACGCAGGGTTGAGAGAACCAACATGGCCGACGACCTATTACACTTTCAATCTCGAGTCAGCCTCTGTACCCCGGAGGCAAGCGAAGGAACCAGATTTCCGTCGAAAATAAATATTTAATGACGCTCTACGCGATATCTAATCGCGTAACTTTTCTCCTTGATCTTTCTAAATTCCTTTAGGAAACCCTTTATTTTTACATGTGTGCAAGGTGCAACAAAATTTCTACCTATAGTATTATTTCATTTGTATTTTATAAAAAGAAAAAATGTCGTGATGAGGAACTGTCATTGTGCCTATTTGGAAGATAGAAGAAGAAGAAGAAGAAGAAAAAATGATTCGAATATTATTTGTTGTTACATAATTATAGAAGACACACGTGTTTAGGAAGGAAGGAAGGAAGGAAAGAGGAAAGAAAGGAATGGAAATGTTCGAAGTGAAATGTTTCATTTCCTAAAATTACCGAGACGAGAAATACGATTTTGTAATATCCAAATTACATCTGTTTTCTCTCTTTTTCATTCTCTGTCCCTTTTCCTTTCTTTCATTCGTGTTATCTTTCATAGTGGGAACCCCATTCCGATCATCGAAGTCTCGCAGTCGCGGATGAATTCACAAGCGTAATAAAGAAACTTCGTTACGTCTAGGAGGTACGTGTTCATACCAGCAGGACGAATAGGCGATCGACGATCGGCCGGATGAGCGAGTAGATGGAAGATAGATGAAGTATGTTTCTAAGTGTATGTGTGTATGAAAGAAAAAGAGAAACGGAGATAGACTGATTCTACTCTGATCCATCGGAGACAAGGAAAAAGAGGGGTTCGGTGTTCGATGTCGAACGAGTCGTTACGAAAGCAGCGATTTGACAATTTCTCATCCAATGACGAGAGCGGAGACGAGAAATTGGTGTGAAATCCGCTCTCACTCCCTCCGGCAGTGACTTATTTCCTATTTACCACCCTTTTGCCTTCCTGGCCCTACCACTTTCGAACGACATCGTCTCCACCCTGTTACTCTCTCTCTTATTCTCTACGCATCGTAGATCACCCCTACTGCACCTTTAACCTTTGTCGTATCCGACAAAATGGCGGTATTAAGATGGTCGTCGTTAGTTTACTTTCTTAACTCAAAATGATCGATCTGAGTTTTCATTTATTTATTTTTAATAATATGACACACACACAGCAAATATTTAGATTATTTTAATTATCTATGAAATATATTATAATTTAGATAATGGTCTATTATAATGAAATATATAATAAGATAGATTATAATTTATCTATACAAAATTTGATTCTATATAATAAATATATATTTTGAGATATTTATAATTTTTTTTTTTTTTTTTTTTTTTTAGGAAATTTTAATATGTTTTTCTTTTTTATATTAATTTTATGATCTATATATTATTTCAATCCAATAGAATATAATGTAATTTTATTAAATGTAAATTATTTAATATAAATATTTAAATTAAATAAATTAATTATATTAACACATTCCCGACCGACATATTTTGTCCTTTTTTTAATACTGAGTATCGACAAAAATAACGAATTATTTACATTTATATTTAAATAATAAAATATAATAATATATAATAAAAAATAGAATTATTTAAATATTATAAAAATGTATTTATATTAAATTTTTTAAATTTAAAATTACGATGAATTCACGTCAGCAGTCGCGAATGTGTTAATATTATATTTTAAAATTATTATTATTTTTATTATGTATTCTACGATTGTTAATTTTTATTCGAGATGAATTCTTTTTGTATTTTTATAATAACATTTTTAAATTATCCTACACAATTTTCTAACCAAAAAATTCGATAGATTTTTTTCGTTGAGATTTCTTTCTCTTTTTCTCTTTTTAATGTTTTCTCGAAGTAGAAACAGACCGGACGACTCACGGCACTCATTGTGGCCACTAACTACTTTACCGTTTAATCGGCTGTGGTTTTCTCTCGTTTTTCCTTTTTCTTTTATTTTTTTTTTCTTTTTTCTTGTTGCTTTTCCCATTCACTTTCTTTTCTCTTTTCTTCTTCTTCTTCTTCTTCTTCTTCTTCTTCTCTTCTCTTCTTCTTTTACCTAGACACCAGTATCGTCACCATTTCTTTCTCTTTCTTTTCACTTTCTTTCTCTTTCTCTGGCACACACAAACTAATATTATATTATCTCGTTTCTTCGTCGTCGTTTATAAGTTTTCCGCAGAGCAACGTTCGTTGCCTCCGTTCTGTAAAAATTCCGCTTTCCTTTCGAACGGCACGTCGAAAACAGAACGGAGTTTTCTCAATCAGACTTTTACCACCAAGTGATTCGCGGCTCTTAACGTCATTAAGCTCTTGCTTTCTCTCTCTCTCTCTCTCTCTCTCTTTCTTCTTATTTCTTTTTTTTTCTTTTTATTTTTCCATCGAACGACTTCCACCTTTCCACTTCATCTTTTTCCCCCCTTTAATTTCAACGAGACATCTATCATTGACACTTAACTTTTTATCAGCGTCATTTTATTTTGTAATATTGTTCAATATTATTATGTTATTCTAATCTTATTGAAATAAAAGGAAATATTAATATTAACAAAATTATTGTAAGGAGAGAAAAAAAACAGAAATAATATAATAATAATAATGATAATAATAATATTTCGTGGTTTATCTATTTTATATTATTCTAATCTTATTAAAATAAAAAGAAATAATTATTAACACATTCGCGACCGGCATATTTTTTCTTTCTTTAATACTGAGTACTCGGCAAAAATAATGAATTATTTCAATTTATATTTAAATAATAAAATATAATTATTTAAATATCATATTGAAATAATTAAATATAAATTTTATCTATATATATATATATATACAAACATTTATTTTTATTAAATTTAAAAAATTTTAAATGACGTGAATCACGTCAGCGGGGCAACTAAGAATAGAACTTGAAAAGACGTGAAATCACGTCAGCCGTCGCGAATGTGTTAACATGAATATATTAAAATTATTGTATGAAAAGAAAAGAAAATGTAATAATAATAATAATAATAATAATAATAATAATAATAGTAATACGTGGTTTATCTATTCTGGTTATTATTTTCTATCGCGCGTATCTTGAAACATTTCTTACTTTAATCCGGAGATTTCGATTCCACTGATAAGAAATTACTTACATCATTTTAAACGATAATAAGCGAAGAATTGAATTTTCCAATCGCGCAAACCTTCTTCTAAGAAATTTCTTACGAAATTTTTCAATGCTGATTCTATAATATAATGCAATTATGTCGTTAAGTTTTTTCCCTTCTTACCTTTCTTCGATCTTTTATAAAACGATCGAACGAAATGATTGATTTTAAAACAAAAAAATAAGTGCGAATAAATTAACACGCACGTGAATGATCATTTTTTGAGAAAGAAATGAACTTTTCTCTCTCTCTCTCTCTCTCTCTCTCTCTCTCTCTCTCTCTCAAACATTCATAAAATTCATTTCTTTTTGTTTTTTTTTTTTTTTAGAAAAATCGGAAAAGGGAAAGGTCGAGATTAAAAAATAATATTATTTAAAATTTTTCCATTCATTATTCATCGTTTACTACTAAATGCATTCGCGTTGGGAAATTGCAAGATATTAATGTTTAATACGCAATATAATATATGTGCAACAATTAAGTTTTTCATTAAATTTTATGATAATGTGTAATTTTACCCCATTATTTTCCCTTTAATATTTACTTAAAATCGAATATAATAGATACACACGCATTTATATATTATAAATTTTATGTGTGCATATGCATTTGTTTTCCACACACACACAAAAAAAATTAAAATACAAAAAAATACAACAACAACATCAACAAAAAATATATTCTAATAAAAAGGAAAAAGAAGTAATGATAAATCATGCGAATATTAAATAAATAATAATTTTGCTGTTTTTATTATTCGTGGGGACATTGAACGAAACGAAACGAAACGAAACGAAACGAAACGAAATGAAACGAAACGAAACGAAATGAAATGAAATGAAATGAAATGAAATGAAATGAACGTGCCGATAGAAAATCGAGCAGGGGAAAGCTTGCATAATCGTGTCATATTATTTCGGCATATATGAGATAGATAGATAGAAAGAGAGAGAGAGAGAGAGAGAGAGAGAGAGGAAGAGAAAGAAATGAAGAGAGAAATAGAAAGTTGAAAAGAGGGTGTGCGAACGATCAAATGAACGAACGAACGAACGAACGAACGGACGACAACTTCCGACGTGTTCCGGGCTTTCCAATATTCTTCTTGGTGGCGGCGATTGGAGATCAAATTGTCCGTTAATTGAAATGATTAATTGTCTCACCTCTGACGCTCGCGTAGTAGGTGTACCCCGACGACCCACAGTGGGAGAGTCAACAGCGTCAAGAGTGCAAGGGTGTGATGGATGAAAAGGGGGGAGAGAGGTAGAACGGTTTCGCGATGCTTGATTGCTTATTTACAAATAGGAAATTCGAAAATGTGCAGAATCGCGTGGGCCGCCCGCCCGGTCGAGAGTTGCAGACCAAACGAACAGAAGAAAGATGGAAAGTGACGCGTTCTCTTCTCTGGTATGTGTGTGTATGTTGTTTCTGTATATGCGTGCGCATACACGAGAGAGAGTAAAAGAGAGAGAGAGGTTCTGGCCCCAATCTCCACACGACGAGCTTGGATACTCGGTCGAGGATTTCAGGTGGGAAAGGGTTGGTGACGTTTGCCTCTTGCACACCGAAAGGCAGGCCCTGCTTACTCACTCACTCGCTCACTCGCTCACTACTGCAATATTGTAGGATATTACGAATTTGCTATTTTCCGCGGCGACCGAATTGAAACTGGGATTGTTAATTACTCGGTGATTATCGCGAGCGAATCGAAGTCTCGCGCGACGCGTTCAGAAATCGAAATTACTTTTGCTCTCGTCGACAATCTCTATCTGTCATTTACTTACTCTTTCTCTCTCTCTCTCTCATATTTTTTCTGATACCTCTTCATCCATTCTCACGACTCCTTTTTCTCATATGCGAATGTAAATTCGTTCGTTTCCGGCCACTCGCCCTCCTACACACATAGACAGACATACACGTATATAACATGTATGAAGAGACATATGTACATATATATTTATTAGCGCAGATAGCTTTTCTCAAGCATAGTAGGGAATATCTTTCGCGAAAGTAGGACTGCGTTTTAGAGGAAGAGGAAAACGTTTCGATGGTGAACACACAAGAGGAGAGTAGTTTCGTAAAATGAGAGAGAGAGAGAGAGAGAAACTCAGTGAGTGCTCGCGGGCAAATTGAAATTCGTAACCGTACGAGAGCCGACGGCGCGATGCGCTCGGCCAATTGGAATGCAGAATCATACCGGAAATACCGAGTAATGCACCAATCAGAATCTGGGAATAGTTAGAGGCCCCCGGATGATTAGGAATGCACGCAATAACCTCTGATTAATGTGATCGGTGTATGCTATGTGCCGTGTGTATCGTAGCACGGTGGTGATGGTGGTGGTGATGGTGGTGGTGGTGGCGGCGGTGGTGGTGGCGACGACGACGACGACCGTGTGGCGTCGGCACCAGCCTCGGTGGTAGTTCCATCCTTTGGCTTATACGCCGCTTACATTCCTTCCACCCTTACCCCCCGAACTTCCCCAACTCCCTCTCTCTCTGTCTCTCTTCATCGAAGCCTAACTACGTTCTCGCTCTAACACTTTCGTTCGTGTGTTCCCAATGTAGTAGAGTGGTAGGTCCGCCTTACGCACACATTAACAACGCATGGAGTGCGATTCCGTACGTATCTCCGCGTGCAAGGGAACGCACGCGCGCCACGGGGTGCCCTGTAAGGGGGTGGTGGAACAGAGTATGCTATTCTGTCTCTTTACCTCTCTCTCTCTCTCTCTCTCTCAAAGCTAGTATCGGCCAGTCGAGAGAACGTACTCGAACGGTAACTCTACGTACGTGACTATAGAGAGAGAGAAATAGAGATAGATAGGTAGATAGATAGTAGTAGAATTGGAGGAGAGAAAGAGACGTGAGAGAGAGAGGGAAGAGCAAGGGAATATGCATTTACATAAATACATAACGCGGATGCATACAATGTTAGTGCTATGCTGTCAATTCTACCCTCGCAGCGAGGCAATTCTGAGTTATGCCAGGACGCCATGCCCCGTGACGATCCTCACGGTACCTACAACGCTTGCACCCTTCGCAAGCCTACCTGCCTTGTTTGTGCTTACTATCGTCCACCTGTCCCACCCATCTTCCTCTCCCTCTCTCTCTCCTATCTAACTCTGAATTTACGTTCGTTAATCCGCCAACGCGAGAACTCGACTCGATAAGTTCTATCCACCTGCTCGTTCAATCGATCCAATTGTAGAAAGAGGAAAGTTAATTAATCCCGAGTAAACTTATCTTATCCGTTAGTTTACTTTTCTTTTATCTATACAAATAAATTGACTGGTATTAATTTAATCTATGTTAAATTTGATCAAACCATTGTTTATCGCGTTGCACGCGCGTATCGATAAACTTTCAAGGGAAACACATCTATCGTGATGGATAAATTCAAATCGTATATATTTGAAAATAATAAAAAAGAATAAATGTACGTTAAAAGGCCAATCAATCGAATGATAAAACATCGAGAAAGTTTATCGAAAATAATTCGTTCACTGGGATATACGGTTGATATTTCTTTTGAAAAGTTGAAGGAATAGATTGAAAAGGGACGCACGTTTTGATGAGAAAATCAATTGATTCTTTTCTCGATCGAATGCAACATCGTTTCCCTTCGTCCCTTTACTCGCTAACTTTCGGTTTAGACCTTTGGAAAAAAAAGCTAGCTTGCCTTTGAATAAAATATTTGTACGTCGTCGAACGCACGCGGCTTCCTGCCACGAAAATTGAATTATTTCACGACGATCGAGTTTCACGTATATACCGTGGCCTGCTGCTACATACACCCAACCCCAAACCTTTTCCTCCGCTCCCTCGTGTATGGGTTTCGTTCAAGTCATCCTGCATTCCGTACAGTTCGATCTACAGAATTGCTATAACGCGATCGTAAGAGGTTTACTCGAACGAGAGACCGATTAAGAATTGATTTGTTGACTGGTTTACCTAAAACTTTCTTTCTCTCTCTCTCTCTCTCTCTCTCTCTCTCTCTCTCTCTTTTGGTTATGTTCTCTTCCCTTTACATCTCTTTACGCAGTTTGCACATCGTGTAAACGATCCTACGATCAATGAAAATCCGAAAGGGCTTTGAATATCCCTAAAGGAAAATCACACGGCAGATGGTTTTTGGATGTCATTAAGTGAAACTCATCGACTATTACAGCATTGGAAATTCTACGAGTCGAGTCGAGCACAAGTAATACGATTTTAATCACAACTTTGATATATATATATATATATCAAATATATATATCAAATATATATATATATAGCCAACGTCCAAACGTAGAAGGGTAGAAACTAACGTTGTACCGAGCGGTGATTCTCTTTGATTTATCCGACTGATGTAATAATACTGTCCGAGAACGAGATATCTATGATGTTACTTGTATATCTCATGGTAGAACATTATAGGAAAAGAAAGAGAGATAGAGAAAGAAGGAAGGAGTAAGTATATCGATTTTGTAAAAGGGACGAACAAAGATTTCACTCGTTTTGTAACAAGTTCGTAAGTTTCTAATGAGTTTGTAAATTCGTAATTAGATGTAAGTTTATAATGATGAAAGTAATGTAATGTAATATAATGTAAAGTTTATCGGCGATTTTCTTGAAAAAAAAAAAAAAAAAAAAAAGTAAAAAAAAAAGATGTGAAATAAAATATAGGGTGGGACACAAAAATATGAATATATAAAAAGATGTGATAATTATTTCAAAAGAAATAATTCAATTTCTAAAAAACTGTCTAACAACCCGTTTTTATCTTTTCTGTTTCAGGTGAGTACAATTATAATCTGGCAACAAGCGTACAGGGCGGGGAGGGGGGGGGGTTGAAGGGAATGAATAATCATCGACTTACTTACGCAATATAAAAAAGGTGATCGACGGTGAGTAAATGAAAAGAACAGTCCTTTAATTTATTAACAACGGGCGATTCCTTGAAACCATTGGTGCGACCGCAGCACGGTTAATACGAAAACCCACTACGAAACGGTTTTGAAATTCTTAATTTTTAAAGGCCGCGCCTGTTTCTGTCTCTCCGCTCCTAAAGAATTCACGAATTGCGCCCGCGCTCTTTCTCTCTCTCTCTCCCTCTCTCTCTCCCTCCCTCTCTCTCTCTCTCTCTCTCCCTCTCATTCATCTCTAGGGAAATCTTAAAATATATTATATTTGTCCTGTCGTCGGTCGGTCAAAGGTCGCGAATAACTTTCACGATATTAACCTCGTTTCCGAAGTTGCCCTCGTTTTTATCCTCCAAGTATAGAATTTTTCTTTTCTTCCTTATATCTCTGTGTGTTATCAGTTTTTAACACGAACCGATATATTTTTTAACAAGTACAATCTATAAAATATGCAATCATGTATATACATATATATATATATATAGTATATTATATTTCTTTTTTTTTTTTTTTTTTTATTTAATCTTTTAACATATTTTTATCGGAAATACTCACGGTTTTATCTGGAAATAAAATAAATCCGTATCGATTGTAATCGTCGATTAATACGACGAAAGGGGTCGTATTTCGATGACGAGAGAAAAATAGACAATGGAACCGATATAAGATGAAAAGAAAAATATAACGTTGGAAGGAATATGTTTGAAAAGAAAGAAAGAAAGGGAGAGAGAGAGAGAGAGAGAGAGAGAGAGAGAGAGAGAGAGAGATCAACACCGTAAGATTTTCCATCTCAAAAGTTGGCGAACCACCTCGATGTATTACTGCTTCCACTCGAGAATCCATCTGAAAAGGGGCAACTTTGGAATTTCCGGCAGACGTCGAAGCAACGACATAAAAATTATTTTATTTTCCCGAGCGCGATATATCTTTCACGAGAAATCGTAAACTTTCCGATTTAATTAAACTTCTCGTACGGCGGACGGTCGAGGAGGAAAAGGAGGAGGAAGAGAAAGTGGTGGAAGAAGAAGAAGAAGATAAAGAAGAAGAAAAAGAAAAAGAAAAAGAGAAAGAGAAAGAAAAAAAAATAAGGAAGGAAGATGAAGGAAGGGTGAAAGAGAGGGAGGTTTGGGTGTATAGGAGCAGAGGGGGAAAGAATTTCTTTCGTTCACCCGGTATACACTCGGCACAAACGAGAGCCGCACGATTCGCTTCATCCATCTCGAGAGAAGGAAGGCGTACTGTTGCGGTCGCGAATCCACGCAAACATTGGCACATACATATATATACACACACACATACACACATACTGTAGAGAAAAAGAAGAGAAAGAAAGGGAAGAGGGTAAGGGTGAGAGCAAGGGAGAGAGAGAGAGAGAGAGAAAGTTAACTCACGCACACGTTCGCCGAAACAAATATAAAACATAAAATATATATTAATGTTCGCCAGTTTCTTCGTAACCTCCGAGCACAGGACGAGATAGCAAAGCGAGTCGGGGTGCCTGGGAGAGAGAGAAATATTGTATGAATCATTTATCAGTCTGGCTACGTCTAAACGTGCCCGTGTGTGCCCACCTCTGCGTTCGTACTTTTATACACAAATACATACCAAGATATTATATACACGGACAGACCGACAGACAGAAACATATATACATACACGTACACATAAAACAGGCCTACACGAGTTCTCTCCCTTCTTCTATCTGTTCATCTCTTTCTTACACGTGTTAAAGTAAACGTAAACGACATACACACATAAAAATGTATACTTGTATATAATATATATATATATGTATATATTTATATTTATATATATAGATATAGATATACATCGTAAGATATAGAAGTTAAAAAGTTCAGCGTACCGTAAGAAAAATAAAAGAATATGGGGAGAGGAAAGAGAAAGAAAGGTTCGCTATTTTTCTTCTTGCCTCTTTTGCTTCTAAATTCTAGCCCCTCTCTCTCTCTCTTTCTCTCTTTCTCTATATTCCTTTTCTTCTTCTTCTTCTTCTTCTTCTTCTTCATCATCTTTTTCACAAACACAACCACCACAAGCACCACCCCCTTTCTCATCCTTTCATTCGTTTTCACTCTCTTTCTCTCTTTATCTTCGTCGCTCTTTCCCCACTTGACGACTCGCCCTAACAGGCACTTACTGAAAACTCGAATTGACTTTGCGATGGCTTCCTGCCGTTCGTAAATAGCTTAGAACGAGTTTCAGTCGGGTCTGATGAACGCGCGCGCGTGCTAACTTTCTCTCTTTCTCTCTCTCTCTCTCTCTCTCATTCATTTTCTTTCTCTTTCTGGTTCGTTCGACGCACCTGGAATAATCCTCGTCAAATCTCGCACGTAACGAGCGTCACAACGTGTCTTCCTCGGTGGGATCGTCCTGAGAGTATGAGAACGAGTAAGAGAGAGAGAGAGAGAAAATGAAGGATAAGGGAATATGTCGATCCTTGAGTAAACTCATCTTTCTCTCTCTCTTTATCCCTGAGCACACGTAACGTCGTGTGTGGTCAAAGTGGGACAACGTATAGCGCATAACACGTGCGACACGTTGAACGAAAGTGATAATAACGTGTAAAGAGAGTCGGTTAATGTGAGATACGAAAAGGGTTCTTTTACTTGTCCTTTTACAAACCACTTATATGTCACGTTCGTATAAAAATCGTTTGATCTTTACTTACTCTTTTCTTACTTATTTGATTGTTATATTAATTTTCATTTGTTTGTTACCTTTCGGAAAGATATAATTGATCTTTATTGGAGTTGCAGTAACAGCATCCCTTTTTTAAAATTTGTTCAATATGATAAATTAACGTATGTGTACGTACGAGTTCGAATTTTGTAACATGAACGTAGAATCAAACGGTTTTCTCGTTCGTTGTAATCGCATCGTCGAAAAGAAGCAACAGCAGCAATAGCAGGCGGCAGCAACAGCAGTAACACCGAATCCTGGATACAGAATCGAAACAACCCCCGCCACCACCGGTAGCGACGCTTTATTGCGATTTTTATATTTCATTCCGGGGGTCCGGCCCGATCAAAAGCACTCTGAAGTATGCATGAGGACTCTGCTACCTTCGTATCTGCCCCGGCGTCGAGCTGCATCACCAACGCGAGCTTGCGTCCGAAAGAGAAAGAGAGATGAAAATCTAAAAAGGAGGAAAGAGGTAGAGAAGACGAGAAAGAAAGAGAAAGAGTCGAGGGTGAAACAGAGGGGGACAGGAAACAGCAATTTTTCACCCTCGAATAAAATTATTATCGACGAATGAATAAGTGGGTTGCACCCGGTGAAAGAGAGAGAGAGAGAGAGCGAGAGAGAACGGTGACCGTCGAGGTAGCCGATGGACAAGGGTACAGAGGGCCAAAGGGGGTATTCGAGGTAGAGCAGCAGCGATGGATGCTCGCTGGAAAAACGAGAGACGAGGAGAAAAAGTAGGAAGTGGCTAGGATGAGAGGGAGAGAAAGAGTGCGCGACGGGCTATTTTTAATATTTAAAATTTAATTTACAAAATGCCACTGGCCGCCCTCTCCCACTCTCTCTCTCTCTCTCTCTCTCTCTCTCTCTCTCTCGCTCTCCCTCTCTCTTGAACGTGTACGCGAGAAGCAAGAGAAAAACAGAGGATGGTAGTAGCTCAACGACGAAACACACGCGTAGTGCACACACCTGGCTATCGCAAGCAACAGAACAGCAAGCAACGAGCAACGGTGGCTTTAGATCCGAGTTTCGGTTGTTACCTCGAGCACACACCTGCGTGGCCATGTCGACCCTCTTTCTCTTCCTCCGTACCGTCAACGTGGATTATTATCGATAGGTACGCGTTCTTTTTTTTAACCGCGGACATTGATCACTCGCCCCTTCCTCTCTCGCAAGAGAAAGAGAGCGAGCGTATCGCGTCAGTCAGCACGGAAAGCGACCTTCCACCTCCACCACCATCACCACCACCACTTCCATCCCACTACTATACCACCCTCCTCCCATTCTATACTCCTCCTCGTCGACGCGAACCTTTTTTCCTTTCGAATAATTTATGGCTTTACGATGCGCGCGTTCACTTGCTCAGTTTATCGCGCGTGTTGATGTTGCTTGTTCCTACATCTTTTCTCTCTCTCTCTCTCTCTATCTATCTCTCTTTCTATCTATCTCTACATCTATCTCTCTTATCTCTTTCTCCGTTCACTCCCACAATCTCCCAACCAATTTCTCTTCCTTTCTTTCCTCCATTTCTTCCTTCGAAGACAGAAAGTTATCCTTGGCGCTTCTCCTCGGGACTAGGAAGACTCCTCCTCTCCTCTGTCGTATCGTCGTGTCGTTACTGCCATCTCGCGTTATGACAATTTTACCTTTATCGATCTTTCCGGGCGGACGACGACGACGACGACGACTACGACGACTACGACGACGACAACGACGTTGGGTCTATTCGTCTCACTCTAACCAACGTCTTCTTCTTCCGTTTTCCTTCTTCTTTCGGTGTCTCGCCCTGTGCCTGCCTAGCGCGGTCTTCGCTTTTCCACCGTGCCTGCTTCTATCCCTTTCTGTTTACAGTACTCTTCTCTAAGAGAAAGAGAGAGACAGAGAGAGGGTGGCCTCGTCGAAACTTAAGCGGTCGTGTACCTTACGTATACTAGGGTTCGCGTGTAGGTAGCTACATAATACGATGTAACTTACGACGCGCCATGTAACTTTGGCACTTTGGACAATGCCTGTATTCTCTACACTCCCATACCCTTTCTCTCTCGCTCTCTCTCTCTTCTTGCTCGATCCGCTCGTCCCACTTCGCTACGGCATCGTGCCATCATATTCATGTATCTCTACCTACCTTGTGGAAAGGGTGAGAGTCAGCTAGAACGTGTGCAGCCAAGAGCAAATGAGAGAGAGAGAGAGAGGGAGAGAACGGTACAATCAAGCACTAAATACTCGACGGCATATCGCGCCTATGAAGGCAGACCCGGGCCACGGTCTACACATATAGACACATAAAGAGGAGGAGGAGGAGGAGGGGAGGAGAATGACGAAGATGTTCATAATAGTTCTCTATACACTACCCCCATATGTATATATATATATATATATATATATATACATAATCATCATAATCTTGAGAATGATAATAATAATATTATATTAATTTAATAGTAATAATATTGGTTGGTTAGTTTAAGTGTAATAACACTTTGACAGGCATACGTTCAACTCAAATAACTATCTCCCTAACTTAGGATCTTACCGATTGCCTTTGGCATTGCTATTCTATAAATTTCTATTTCTCCATCGTGAAAAAAGAGGAACAGGTAAAAATAGTTTATAGGTAATTTAAATGGACGATGATTAAATCAAAGAGATATCGTAGCTTTTCAAAAATAAAACCGTATAAAATAGATAGTTCAAAGTTAATATCTGTTACGTGACTGTAGGCCGATTGTAATCGTACATAAAAATAATTGTCGAAATGATAAGAATAACTCGGAATGAAAAGTTCATTATTGAGTTTTCAAAAGACGCGGTTTATTTCGCTAACGCTCTGTCGAATAAGTGAACGAGGAAGTGTGCGAATGAGCGAGTAAGTGAGAAGAGAATGAATGAATGAATGAGCGAAACAGAGAAATAGAGAAAGAGTGAAACAGACAGACAGACTGACAGACATGTAAAAGGGATGGTCCGTGCGAAATTCGATTGCGAAATCGATTCTCGATCGCGCGGCCCGTGCGAATCAACGGCGGTGGCAACACGCAGGTAATTCGAACGTGACGACGGCTACCACCACCGCGGCTGTAGGGTATGCTGCGGGGAGGAAAAGGGATACGGAGGAAGAGAGGAGAATGGTTAAGGGGGTGGTGGTATAGGGTGGAAGTGAACGGAGGGTTGGCGACGGCGAGTTACTCGTGTCAGGGACACACAGGGAGAAACGGAGCGTGGAAGAGAGGAGCGTGAACGCGCGTGCACAAGAGTGCAACGGAGAGAGAGAGGGAGAGAGGGGGAGAGAAAGTGGGTTGGCTCGCCTCAAACGAGCGACGTATCTCTAATCCAACACCATAGAACTGACCAGTGCTATTTAGCCTGCATTGTATCGGATAAAGGGAGTACCGTGTAGCACCACCATAGTAACACCATGCCCTCTGTCGAACTCTATCTGTGTGTCTCTCTCTCTTTTACTCTCTTGTTACATATCTCGGTCTCCCTCGATCGTTTCTCCTTCACTAGCGGCATACAGGAAACAGCAGCAGCAGCAGCAGCAGCAGCGGCAACTCTCCTCGCGTACGCTCTCGCTCTCTATCTGGTTGCGTCCCCGTGTTCTTCTCTCTCTCTTTCTCGTTTGCTCACTCGTCGTTCTCACCGTCGTTCTCTTCTCGTCCACCCTCCCGCCCTTTCCCCGTGGAATCAATTGCGGTCGCCATGACTACCGTAATGGAGATCCTGGTCCAGGAGGGTGCCTTTTCCACGGGAGGTTGACCAAAGCGTATCGCGTAGTAGTGCCTACACGTCAGGACAAAATCAAAGACCAAGGGTCAAAGTTCGTTCCCTCTCTCTCTCTCTATCTATCTATCTATCTATCTATTTCAATATAGTTCTCATCAATTGTGTTCTCATTTTCCTACCCTCTCTTTCTCTTTCATTCCTTTTCTCTCCTTTCTTCGACCACTTTTTCCTTGATTTTCTCCGATTTTCTAATATCGAAATTCCTCGATATTTAATCTACTTGTTAATTGCAAGATTCTAAAAGGAGATAGAGCAAGAAAATAAGTACGAACCGTTTAATATCCAGCCGTCTTTCCGTTCGACCAATAATTCGTTAGTAAGTGGAACGAGAGGGATGCGCGGCTTTGGGGTACCTTGGATCACGCGATCGAAACTCTCCTAGTAATAGTGTTAGTAGTA
This sequence comes from Polistes dominula, assembly GCF_049000335.1. Lineage (NCBI taxonomy): Eukaryota > Metazoa > Arthropoda > Insecta > Hymenoptera > Vespidae > Polistes > Polistes dominula. The sequence continues at coordinate 1,396,018 of NW_028300963.1, forward strand.
GAGTAGGAAGAGTAACAGAGGAAGTAGTATCAACCCTTTTCTCTGAAATCAAATTCAGACCGAATCCCCGTACCTTCGGCTTTCTCTTTTCCTCTCTTTTTCTTTCTTCGTCTCTCCCTTTCGTAGCAACGACGCACGATCATAACTAACTACCCCACCTACTCCTCTCTTCTAACCCTTTCTTCATTTCGTTGTCTCTATGCGCCGCGTACGTTCGTTCAGCCGATCTAAATGTAATTACATAATGGTTTTATGTATACTCACTCTCTCTCTCTCTCTCTCCTTTTTACCAAATCGTTCACAGATTTCTCTCTCTCTCTTTTACTCTTCCCCTTTCATTCAGCATATCCGTCACACAAACGTGCAAATAGGCAAACGGTGCTTTATTAACGCCACGCGCTCGTTTCATACGATGGATGGACTCGCGAGGAGAGCAAGATAAACGGCCAAAACTGTAGAGAGTGACCCCTCTTCTATCTATCTATCTCTCTCTCTCTCTCTCTTCCTCTTTCAAGCTCATTCTTCTACTCTCACTTTTCACAATATCACTACCGACCATAGATACTTTTTCTTTTTCTATTTTCGAGAATAGACGGTTGTCTTTGAAAAAAATCTCTCGCAACTTCGCGTTTTGCTCTACCGGTCACGTTTTTATAACGATTTTGGAGAAGGAGAAAAAAAGAGGGATGAAAGAGTGAGTGAATGAGTGAGTGAGTGAGTGAGTGAGTGAGTGAGTGAAAGAGAAAGAGTAGTACGAGAGCGACATATACCGGCAGACACAGAGTACGTACATAATTCAAAAAGAGAGGCGAGGAGGTTGAAAGAGAACGACCTAGCGAAGAAGAGAGAAAGAAATAAAGAAAGAAAGAAAGAAAAAGAGAAAGAGAGAGAGAGATCTACCTCCCGGGTGGTGAAAGGGTTAAAACATAGGGACCGATGAAAAATTCAAGGGGATTTCAGTGGCTGAAAAACATTGTTTAGCCTCTCGGTAGCACGGCCGGCACAGTCGGTTCATCTATTATTTCCGCGACACCGGGTAGACGCAACGCACGAAACGCGTGTCCGGTTTCTCTCTCTTTCTCTTTCTCTCTCGCCTTGATCGTATAGTGCTCGTTCCTTCACATAGATATAGAGATACCTACGTACTATATACATTCGTTTTTGTTACATATGATACTCTCTCTCTCTCTCTCTCTCTCTTTCTCTTTCTTTTTCTCTTTCCACCCATCCATCTAGCATACACCAGCTCGCATCTACCTTGTCTTTCCAATTCTGTCGTCGATGTTCTCTCGATGAGAAAAAAACGTTCGAATCCCGGTGCATCCGAAACGGTCCATCGAAGCGAATCCAAAATGTCTGTCGACGAAAGATTCCACTTATACGTTTCAAGTTACGTTACACGTGACGACTATGACGACAGATCAAGAGGAGAAGGGTACTTGAACTTTTCGTCATTTTTTTAAGAAAATTTTTCTATATATTTTTGTCCTTATCCTCTTTCTTTTTCGACGCACGCATTATCGTTATTCCAAAGAAATAGAGAAGTTCCATGAAAGAATTTAACCTTACGTGCTACGGCGTCGTTTTCATTTAACGCCGTCCCCATTAAAGTCTAATATTTTAATCTACGTTTAAGTCATTTTTCGAGCGTGAGTGGTTACGGTTCAACCGCGGCGTGTAACTTTGCCACGTGAATATTCATCGCGATTTCAGTAACCACCAGATACCACCACCACCACTACCCACCACTACTACTACTACCCACCACTACCACCACCATCATCACCGTCACCATCGCCAACACTTCGGACCGCTTGGGATTCTCTTCACAGGGAAAATAAGCTTTCGTACGTTTTCTACGAAAGAAAATTATCGCGGTTTTAAATACTTAGCAAATCATTTCTTTCCTTTTTCTTTTTCTATTCCCTTCTCATCTTTATCCTCGATTTAAAAAAGACATTTAGTTATAAAAGAACTTTTTCTCAACGAGATAGCTTAGACTTATCCAAGAAAATTACTTGAAACGTTAAATGTATATATATATACACATACAAATATATAAAATAAACTAGAAAAGAGAAGAAATAAGAAAGGTTATTTATTCTTCTATCGTGGCTTCTAAAATTAGGCGAAAGCACAAGTAAGTTAGAATCGATACTGGCACTGAGTGCTGCCGCGCTGTTAGTCGGGCTGTTGGTAGTGGTGGTAATGATGACGATCTTTGTGGTAGTAGTAGTATTCGTAGTAGTGGTGCCAGTGGTTAGTGGTAGAATTATATATATATATATACATACATACATACATACATACATACATACATAACATACATATATATATATATATATATATATATATATATCGTAGCACTCGCGATATACAGAAGGTCGGAGAGTAAGCAACAACGGCAGCCACCCTACCGCCCAACTAAATTAATCTAAGTAATTCATGTCGAAGTTTGTTCTGCCGTCGAGAGCGCGCGTGTATGTACACGTCCCCGATGTACTGCTTCTGTGTACTCGTGTCACCCGTACAGTCGCACCTTGCACTCTGCTTTCTGTCTACGTATGTGGCTGTGTAAATACGGACAACCCCTGGCCTCTTCCCCTCCTCGTTGCCACCACCTTCACTACCACCTCCACCTCTTCTTCCACGACCACCAAACCTGCTGCCACATCCTCCTATTGCACCCCTTCGCGTTTTCCTCGATACTATCCATCGATAGAAACATTATACGGCTATCGAACGTCACTCGAGCGTTGAGACAAAAAAAAAGGAAGAAAGATAAAGATGGATAGATAGATAGATAGATAGATAGATAGATAGATAGATAGATAGATAGATAGATAGATAGATAGCAAAGGTTTCAAAGTCGCCTATTAAAATCTACCCCTCCGAGTACGATTACTTTCGTCTTCTTTTTATCTTCTTTTCTTTTCCTCTCTTTTCTTTTCTTTTCTTTTCTTTTCTCGCTCGAATTCACCTTCTTATCGATCGACTCGTCTTTTGCTGAAAACCACCTGTGCGTTCGACGATACACAACTTTTCTTCTTCTTCTTCTTCTTCTTCTTCTTATTATTATTATTATTATTATTATTATTATTTATTTTTCTTTTACCGATAAAAGATCGATATCGTCAAAGATAAGATATTTAAATGTAACATGTTAATTCGTAAATAATTGCTGTGGTTGCAACGTTTAAAAAAAAAAAAACACGAAAATACATAGATGAGAGAGAGAAAGAGATGTTATTAAATGAAAAATGATTAAAAGTAGGAATTTTTATTAGAAAACGTTGTAGATATTAATTAGGTTAAATTCATAAATAATAAATGACGTTATAATCACGCGGAAGTTTATTAATAACGGTTATTTATTATTACTTAAAATGCAAAATGGCGTACGCGATGGGGAGAATTTTTATTATCAAATATATTTCATGACATTATTAACGTGTTATTTGATTAAAAAAAAAAAAAAAAAAAAGAAAGAAAAAAATAAAATTAATGGGATATAATTTTTCTTAATGAATTCATCAAATTAAATTTACGTGCAATCACCGTCATCAAGATCGTCATCTTACCTTGGTTAATGACATTATCTCGTTCCAATCAAAAATCATAGTTCTCGTTTACGTATCAATCAAGTATCAAAGGTGTCTCTTACGTTATGTTATTTTCACTAACTTATCACTGATTTCGCATCGCGTGACACCCTTTTTTTTTCTTTCCCACTCTCTTTTTCTTTTTTCTTTTTTTTTTTATGGTTCGTTTACGGGCCAGCCGTCAGTACGTCGCACGACGCGACCGATCACCACGAGAAATCTCGCATGTACTACACTATAAGTTTATATATATATATCTACATGTATATGTGTATGCTAGCGGAACGGCGGATCGGAAGAATCCTTTTTCGCGTGACGCCTTTATTCGTTCGAGTCGCGTTAATTATAATCAAGCAGCGCCTCGGGCGTTCCAAGCCTTCGTTTTACAAACGCGAACATCGTAACGAAGAATTTCAAATGTTGAATTGCCGTCTAGATTTCTTCCCCAAGTGTATTTCTTAATCGTTTCAGACTACTTACATACTACGTTAAGATTAACTTGACAAATTATTCAACTTCTTCTAAAAGTCATTTTCTTTTTTTCTTTTTTTTTTTTTTTTGTGTTTTCCAACGACGATGATATTGTCCTCCATGATGGTGTTTTATTAAGCGTTCAGTTGCAATCGTCAAACTCAATCGAATTTTTTCATTTCATATTATGAATATAATTTTGTTCAATAATTAATGAATGAAAAAGAAAATGTTAATCTTGTAATATAATATTATTATTAAATTTATTCAGCTTTCGCGGATAGAAAAAAATGTCTGATATTAAATTTGCGCAAAAATATGTACGAAATATGTTGAAATATTTGATTAATCAAATATCTCATATATATTAAATATATTATAATATATATATATTTTAATAATCATTTCAAGCTAATGACAAAGGATAATTAAATTAAATAAAAAATGAAGAATAATAATAATAAGAAAATTCAGTATTATTCGTATTTGTTAGTAGAGGAGTGTGGTTGATCCACCAAAGAGGGTCGTCGACATCGACTATGATTTACGAACATTAAAAAAAATCAAAAAGCTAGAACTGATTCGCCAAATGGCCGATAGGTATCTGTCGAGGACTAATAAAAGATAAAGAAAGAAAAAGAAATAGAGAGAAAAGGTGAAAAGGAGTTGGAATCAGCAGCGAGGCGCTGATAAATAACGGCATCGTCGTCGTGCCAAGAACGTTCCGTGTAACCAACTGATTCTCACGTAGGCGAGAAACGCGCGTGTCGTGCGTCACGCCATTGCTCTTTTTTTCTTTTTCTCTCTCTATCTCTATCTCCATCTCTCTCTCATTTCTCGGTACTTTTCCTAGACGTTATCGAACTCTTTCATCAGTCGTTTAGAAATGTTTTTTTCTCCCCTTACAACTCTTTTCTCTTAAACGAAAGATATCTCAAAAGTCAAAATCTCGTGCTTTCCATTAGAGATTTCAATGCCTAAGTATACTACTTTGAAATATTTTCAATAAACTACTAAACGATTTATAAGAATTTATAATTTTCAATAAATTTACACACGTGGTGTTATCCGAACAGAGATTGATATTGATTGTATCTTTTTATTTTTTATCTTTACGATGTTCGAGTCATTTCTCTATGAATATACATACCTATCGAATACTATTAAATTTCGGAAAGATTGTTATTTTCTAAAAGAGAAGGCCAAAGGGGGAGCGAGGTGTACTACTACCACCACCACTACCACCACCACTACCATCACTATCTCTAAAATTCACTTTGACTATAAAGGGCTGCCGATAGCTGACCTGACGTCATACCATCCATCGAATTCTGAATATTGACTTTGATCGATGATTACAAGCACACGAGAAGTCGGAGGATCCAACAGCCTTTCCGTACATGCATCGGTTCATTCTCGTTTTCGTCACAATTCTGCTTTTCGCGATCGATCTTTCCGCCCTGAAATTTCGCAGTCTCGTAATTTCCGAGTTATTCGCGTATCCACTTTCTTACGTAAATACAAACACGCGTTCTCGGGGATGTTTGTCGGCATATGTATGTAAGTCTTGTGCATATTCGTGTTGTGTGTTCGAGCATACATTTCTACGTATAGTTTTGTGCATGCATTTATATATATATATATATATATAGAAATATGTGTATTTATGTATAAATGTGTATACGTGTATATGGGCCGCGCCCATCGCCCGGGGTTTGCGTTCCACGAAGGTAGGAAGGAAAGAAAAATGGCGCCGTAGGAAATAGATATTACCTAACGGGCCTAACCACCCCTTTTCATCTACTACCCCCTTCTCGTCACCGCTTCACCCAACCACCACTACCACTACCACCACCACCACCACCTTCTACTCATCCTCCTTCTCCTTCTCATCGTCTGTTCCTCCGACTCGGCCACGCTTACAGAACGCAACCGAGTCGTTATATACGCGAGAAGGGTAGTATCCGACCACCCAACCCTCTTTAGGGTGCGGCAATATCCACCGATCAACACTTTTTATTTTCTTCTCCTTTTCTACTTCTTCCTTCCTTCCTTCCTTTTGTATTTTATTGTAATGTAATTTTTATCCTCTTGCCATTTCTTTTTTTTTTTCTTCTTTTTTTTTTTTTTCTTTTAAAACGTAGAAAAATTATTCTCTCTTGTTCGTTTTATCGAGCAACTATTTAAACGTCAAACGTTTTTTCTCTTCGCATTTCAAATGGGAATATTTCGTATGATTATTTTCAGGATTTTAAAAGTAGGAAGGAAAATAAAATGTGCGGGGAAGGAAAGACCTATTTGTTCTTCATTTAGCGTCTTATCGCATACACGTGTATACATACACACACTGGGAAGATTTATAAAGGCGAATGATTTATCTTACGAAAGGCCTCGCCCACATTCTCCGTGAGAAGGGAAAATTTAGCGACTTCGTAGTCGTAAAATTGGCAAAATCACGACGCGAAGAAAGAGAGAGAGAGAGAGAGAGAGAGAGAAACAGAAAGGCTTGAGTTCGATCGAACTATTCGATCGGATATCTTCTTATTTTTGTATTTTTTTTTATCTGTTAGCTTGTGTATTAGTCAGATAATTCAACGCTTTCACGGAAACTACTAAACGGTCCTCCTTCGTCATACTTTTTTCTTCTCTTCTTTTTCGTAGTAGTCGTAATAGTAGTCACCGTCTTTCTCTCTTCGATGGATATTTACGCGTTGAAAGATCGCGTGACCGAGGACAATGAGGGAAGATAGGGGAAAGGGCGATTGCATGAAAGGACGTGAGTAATCGAGGACGTTCTTACTTTCTCTTACGAAAGAGAGAAGGAGAGAGATAGAGAACGGATTTTTCTCCGGTGATTCAAACAATGAATAAAGATGCTTTGATTTTTTTTGTGTGTGTGTTTTTTTTTTAATAATACATTTAGGATAAATATTGAATGAAAATTAACACGCGTATATAAAAAGGGAAGAAATGACGTAGTAATCTTTGTGAAATATTTTTTGGTTTGTTAATATCTGCATATATCTTCGTCAAATTTAAAAAATGTACTCGTGGTGCATCTTGTATGCATCCATCGAGTAGAGTTGTCCAGGTAACGCGTTGTTGTTCTGCATACGAAAGAAAAGTATATGTAATACATGTTTAATACGTTTAGGTAATAACAGACTTGTATCGATATTTTATTTTGTCCTGTTAATGTAGCTAGTCTGATAAAGAAGATGATGATGATGGTCCATCTTTCTCTTTCTCATTTGAAGTTTAACATCTGGAGCTTGTCAGGCATTGGTGCCGAAAAAAAAACTACGGGGATTGGGGTGTTGGGTTCCAGGGTTTCGAATCGTTAGACTTTTCTCGGAGTAACACGGTTGCTTTAGCTGGTGGAAAAGTAGGAAACCCTGTCGAAAAGATTAGAACATGGCCGCGCCCGTGTCCAAGTAATACCAGTCCGGTAATATCTCACCATTAGGCATAATCATCCCCTTACACATCCGACGAGCGGCACATCCAACGGCAGAGAATGAGAAAGAGAGAGAGAGAGAGAGAGAGAGAGAAGCAGACCAGACCGGCCCTCTCTCTAATGCCTTATAATTTATAACACTTTCTCCTTCCATCGCTAGCATCCTCCTGTTCTATACCTCCTCCGTCAGCTAACAACCCGCCACCGTGGCGCGTCCTTTCGTCTCCACCCTTCCTTCTCTTCTCCACACCCACCCATTTACTTCCTCCCGCTCTCTCTCTCTATCGTCATTTACGCTACCCTTCCTCGGACAAACTCTCATAGCACTAGAAAATATATCAGAGTTAACGTTAAAATGTTCCGCCAACGAAATAAGCCTCCTCCACTTTCCCCTCTTTCATCCCCTGTACCTCTTTCATTCGTTTGCTTATTACTCTCATTTTCAAGAAAGATTTTAGAGAGTAATTTGTGTTCTTGGGTTAGAATTCTTTCTAGTTCGAAATCGAAGCTACAACGGTGTAGTATGTTATGTGTGTGTGTGTGTGTGTGTGCATGTGTATGCATGTAGTACATGTGTGCTTCGGTTAATATAAACGACCTTACGACGATCGACAATGCGTTTCGTTTATCGTTGACTTTTTTGAAAATATGATGGAGGGTAGAGAAAAGTAGAGAAAATGACGGAAATGAGAGAGGAAAACTTTTGTTCGACGATTCGACGAATATCCTCGTCCTTGCCGTATGTACCTACATATACGAGTATTATGTGTGTGTGTGTGTGTGTGTGTGTATGCGCGTGTAGCCAGTCGACGGAAAAGCTGGCCGGCGCAATAATTCGGCTCGGTACACCGAAAGCCGGCGTTACCCTGACTGCCTATGATGTCGACGTATTAATGTCGCTTCGACGAACGAGAAATGTCGAACGGTAAAAGTGCATAAAAAGAGAGAAAGAATCTACTACCTAGCTATATATCAAGATGAAAAGAAGATGAGAGAGAGTTAGGTAAAAAGTAGTAGAGGAACGAGAAGCAAGGAATACGAGAACGATCAGCGTTTTAAAATAGAGCAATTTTTAATTATTCCGGCTTCGCGTGATCCTCGAAAAGAGAGAGAAAGAGAAAGAGAGATGGAAGAGTACAAGACGAAGAAAGAAAATAGAGTACAGAGTCGTTATCGTCGTCATCATCGTCGTCGTCGTCGACGTCGTCGTCGTCGTCTACGTCGTCGTCTACGTCGTCGTCTACGTAGTCTACGTAGTCGTAGTTTGAGGTTGGTGATGTTTACTCGAGTCCACGGCCGACGACGACATATTAAAAATCCGCACGTACGCTCGCACCGCATGCGGATCCTTTTCGCAAACACGGAATTATATGTAAAGCCGTAAGACATAGACAAAAGGGAGGGAGGCGGCCCGTGTTGTCAGTACTTGTTCTGCCATTGCATTTGCTACTGGTAACCGTTCTTTACGCTACTGTAACTGCAGTTGCTAGTAGAGACGACAGGAATGTTACAAGCAGTCGACGTTAGTAGGTTTATATCGATGTGTATCGTACGCGCGCGAGAGAGAGAGAGAAAGAGAGAGAGAGAGAGAGAAAAAGATAAAGCTTTTGTATTCTTTCGTGTATATGAGTAGAAGCGCGCGCGCGCACGCGTTTCTCGTAAAACCCCTTGCCCCCTCGAAACGTTAAGCCTCAAAAGCGGTACATAGGCCTTAAGCCGGCCCTCTACGCGTTTTCCCTTCTCCCTTCTCTACCCCTTTTCCATTTTGTTCATCTCTTTCTCTCTCTCTCTCTCTCTCTCTCTCTCTCTCTCTCTCTCTGACGCGTACGATACATCGCGACACGTAGAGCTATCCGTCGGGCACTGCTCTTACTGCCTTAATGCATTCGGCAAACATCGGCTGCGCCGTTGCGAACGGGTCTTTATTTACACTACGGATTCTTTCTCTTCTCCTTTTCTCTCTTTCTCTCTCTCTCTCACTCTCCTCCTATACCGAAACGTCTAGATATATTATATATGTATATATGTATGCGTGTAATACTACTACACTCGTTCTGTAGTAGGTGGTACTCGAAGATTGCTAGTTTCCGGTCTTCTCGAAATGAAATCTCGAGATTGGAATTTATCTGGACTCGGAAGATCGGAAAAATCGAAAAGGATAGAACTATTTCTCTCTTTTGCACTTTAACCAACACATTCGCGTTCACATTTCGTGATAGAACCGAGAATGGTCGATGATGAGGGTGAGGATGAGGACGAGGGTGAAGGTGAGGGCGAGGGCGAGGATAACCCAATGCGATGGAAATCAAGCGCAACCCCTTACCCATACGGATCGGTGTATATACGGAGCATCGGCCGATGGAAGCCATTATCTTGATATGCTGACCGGTAGCATCGAACCGCACTCTCTTCGGCGTGCGCGGACACGAAAGCAGACGCGAAAGCGGCCGCTCGCGATTCTTGCTTCCCGAGCCGTGTGTGCTGCGGCGTCGGTAACGTGTAATTAAAGTTGCCAACCAATGAGAGAGAGAGAGAGATGAGATGAATCCCAATGATGGTGGTGGTGGTGCTGCTGGATGGTTCTCTGATGGTAGTTGGATTGCTCCAGCATTGCGCGTTTCTCACCGACTGAAAAATTTTTCCACGAAAGATAAATGAACGCGAGAAAAAGAGAAAGAGAGAAAGAGAGAGAGAGTCGATCGTTTCTCTCAGATAGAAGTTCGAATAGGATGTGTGTGTGTGTGTGTGTGTGTGTATGTGAGAGAGGGTGAGACATGGTAGCCTACGAAAAGAAAAGAATACGATCTTTCGTAACATTGGCGAGATTTCGTCGATTTTAATTTTAATTGATTGAGAAAGTCGTTCCTCCCGTTATTGATCAGAACAAGTGAGATTGATGATCAAAGTCGTAATTAACTGTCTTTTAAACTTGATCCTTAAACGAAATTAGCTTCTTCAAAAAAATACCCAGCCAGTCCTATTTGTTCGCCAAAGAATGTCTTTACTGTCTCGTAATAGTCTCGGCAAATCGTACTTTCCGTTTGTTCCTTGTCCAAGAGATAAGTAGAAAAAGAGAGAGAGATAAAAATAAAAAAAGGAAAAAAGAAAGAAAGAAAGAAAGAAAGAGTGGCAGTAGTCGAATGAAAAGTAACTTTCCCGTTCTTATTTCTTCATCTCTTTCTCTTTCTCACCTACCTATTCTCAGCCCTCCTCCCACCTCCCTTTCTTTTTTTAAGTATTCCGTCCAAGGAAAACAGCCATTAGCGAGAGTTTTCGCTTTTCGCACGAAACTTTTACACTGCTCCGTAAATTTTACTTTTCCTTCCCCCTGGTTCCCCCCTCCCACGTCGCGAGTCGTGTGAAGCGGTACGGTAAATGAGAGAGAAAGAGAAAAGAGATGAGTGAGAATAAGCGAGGGGAAAGGCGTGAAAGATGAGAGGTAGCGGGGGAGGGAGGGGGAGTAAAAAAAGAAAAAGAAGAAGAAGCAAGGAACCGAAAGAAGAAAGTAAGCGACCACGAAGGAAACTCCAACTTCAACCGCATTTTTCATCGTCTATAAATTCTTATTTATATGCGACGCCGTGTTTCCCTTCGATTAGGAAACCCAAGAGAAAGAGAGAGAGAGAGAGAGAGGGTAAAGAAAGAAGGTAGGAAAGAAAAGCAAAGAAAAGAATAAAGGAACAGAGTTTCCAGTACGGCGAACGATATCGAACAAATTTGTCAACGTATTTGCGGTGAAATCGTGCCAGGACCAACGTCGAAAGTCCTTGATTTTTCTTAATAAATTAATGTCGATGCACTATACTCACACACAACCCTCCTCTCACATATATGTGGATGTATATCTCGCTCCTTGTTCAATTCGTACATATATCCTAAGTGTGTAATCTCGTAGATACGAAAGGGAGTATAGGGTTAGGTGGTGTTGGAACGTTGGTTCGTTGGTTCGTTCGTTCGGTCGTTCGTTCGCGTTCGCTAGTTCGCTCGACATCGAAACGCACACACTTACGAGAACGCGTACAGGTGTATTTAGGTAGAATTCGATACTACGGCTAGTGCGAAGCATCCATGTAGAGGGTACGAGGATCGAATAGGTCATTAATCAAACCACACCCTCGCGGACAGGCACGATATAACGGGTGTATCTCGCGCAAACCATTTCCTCCGTTTTCAAGCAACCCTTTTCTCTCTCTTCTCTGCTTAGAGAAAAAGAGGGAGAGAGAGAGAGAGGGAGCTTCTATCTCTTTCTTTCTCTTTCTCTTTCTCTTTTTTGCTTTTTCGCTTAAGGGCATTCTCAAATACGAAAAGGGGAGCTCGAGGGGTTCGGCCGAATCGAGAGTAGCTGTCGATCAGTGGTTTGGTGGGTGGTGGTGGTATCCGTGGAAATTCAACGGGCTAACTCGCATCTCTTGCACTGATTTTTCCCGTTTAAAAAGTCTCTTATCCGAACCGTACTCTTTCTCTTTCCAAACGTCGTCCTAGTCGTCGTCGTCGACGTCGTCGTCGTCGTAGTAGTAACAGCAGTAGTAGTACTCGTTGTCATTTAAATTCCGCGTCAGCGCCTAGGCGTGGCTACTTTTTTTCCAAGTAAAACTTTTCCAACTCGTTCTCGACTGGCTTCTCTCTCTCTCTCTCTCTCTCTCTCTCTCTCTCTCTCTCTCTTTCTCTCTCCGTCCATCCGTCCATCCGTCCGTCTGTCTGTCTTCCTTTATCCTATCCCCTCCTCTCTCCTCGACGTTAAAAAATCTTGAAAGGGGAGTTAGACGAGAATACAGTTTGCGTGCGTGGTTCGAGGGTAAAAAGAAGTCGCGTAGTTTCCTCGCGATGAGAGAAAGAAAAAGAGGGGGTGGTGAAAGGAAGGAAAGAGAGAGAAAGAGAAAGAGAAAGAGAGAGAGAGAGAGAGAGAATATGACTGTCGGTGGAAAGGGGTGGCTTTCGAATTAGCGTATTTGAAACTTGGTATACACCGCTCGATGGCGCAGCACAGTTGCCAAGTGACGTATTATAATATTTCATTCCCCCGTCGTACGCACACACTAGGAGCCACTCATTCTCTCTCTCTCTCTCTCTCTCTCTCTCTCTCTCTCTCATACGAGTTTCTGTATCCTCCCCTTGGTTTGCTCGAGCGCGATAGACGACGCGCGTATGTCGTCGTGCCACTCGCACTTTATGTCTCTGTCCTACGTACACAGGCGGTCGGTCGCGCGCGCCTACGTATGAGTAATATCGTTAATTTGTATGTGTTTGAGTTCCAAGGGGGAGCTGAACCACCCTAATATATTCACGTGCGCGGATAGGATGTACAGTCGGTGCAGAACGCATCTGCTTCTGGCAGAAATTCGCTTACCCTCGCGAGCGAGAAAAGCAAGAAACCCTCTATCCTTCTCTTTCTCTCTTCCATCACCACCACCACCACCTCCACCACCATCAGCACCCCTACCCTTCCTAATACTACATCGCGTGCTGTTCGATCGAATTTACGTGCACGCTCGTCCCTTTATCTTACTAATACTTTCTTATACCTTTTTCTTACGAGATATCGACGAATTTGGCGCGAAAATTTTCAAAAAATAATAATAACAACAATACAGCTTTCCTTTCTTTTATTTTTTCCAAACTACGAATACAATTAAGTAAACGTTGCGATACAGTAAAGAATACCGAAAAGATTCGTCTAACATGCATCGTATGCACTTACCTACCGTACTATCTTCTACACATAGATGCATTCATACTTATACTTATACATATACATTTTCGATACAAGCTGGGCATCCGCTTTGTCGTCGTCATCGTCGTCGTCGTCGTAGTCGGTTACGATGCAACGTTCCTGAGGATCGTTGTAGGCAGGCTGAGGGTGGTTGCGAGAGGAGGAAGAGGAGGAGGAGGAGGAGGAGGAGAGTAGGAGGTGGCAGCAGAGAATAGCCGAGAATGAGTGGAGGAAGCGGGTGGGTGGTTTGTGGCGTTGCCGGTGTACGGAGGGATGAGAGAGAAGAAGGAGTGAGAGAGAGAAGGGGGAGGAGGGAGGGTGGTACCAAACACTGCTCGCCAGCTCGCATACTATTGTGTATACTATTGTTCTGGTTGGCTAATATCCAAGATGGCCGCCCCCTGGTTATACTCCCTTCAGCTCGCGTGCACGCGCGCACCCATGTGTTGCGTTGTAAGTATGTGTTTGTATGAATGTATATATGTATGGCTCCATTTATGTATGTATATTTGCCACGCACGTAGAAATTGCGGGAGGAAACGCGCGAGCGCAGGAGCGAGTAAGCCAACGGAGTAGAGACGAACGAAGCGAGTGAGTTAGGCCTAGCATTCTCTCTCTCCTTCTCTCTCATACTAACGGTTGCAAACGTTCGCGTATTTGTGTACAGAGACTCAGTGTACCGAGCAATGCACGGAGCGTTGCATATATACGTGCGAGATAATAGCCATTGGCGGAGCCTTAGTCTCCTCGAGGTATATCGATCTCCGGGCCGTTGTTGCCAAAGAGCGAAGACTTCCTCTCGCGCGCGTGCTGTTGCCGTTCTCCCAATGATTCTACTCTTGTATTGGTGTTGCTCGTTGTACGCTAGTGTACCGTTAGATGGTATTGGGGTACAACCGCGAAGGAAACACGAGGGAGAGAGGTTAAAGCTCTCGTGATATCATCCTGCACGTGACCTCGCTTTTCTCCTTAACTCTTCTTTTCGAAAAATCTTCACGTGATTGATTCTCTCTCTCTCTCTCTCTCTCTCTCTCTTCTCTCCCTAGTTAATATATATTCTAAGTTTTACAAAGAAAAAGAATAATCGAATAAAATATAAAATAGAATGAGAGAGAGATTCTACTGGAAGAAAAAAATGTCTATAATAAAAGGGCAATTAAATATTTCCTTTCTCCCACCCCCTCCCGTAGTAATATTACTTAAAATAATAATAATCATGATTATAATAATATTAATTTCTGACGAGTTTTCAAAGTAATTACTTAGTCAAGTAGAATAAAGTGTATGTGTGAATATGCATTAATATAAATGTACATATAATATATATATATATAAGAAGAGGGGAAGAGAGTTTCTCGCGACGAGCAAATCGTCCTTTTTCTTTCTTCGCTCCCACTATCTGTCTATCTCTGTTTCTCTTTGGTTATATACATTCTTTTTTCTCCCCTTTTCTTCTTCCTTTCTCTGTTGCAGTCGCGCCGGCGCGGACGGCGGGCATAAAATGTAGATTAATATAAATATTCATAAACACCATAAAGTTTATGTCTCGAGTACGCGCGAGGGACGAGTAACGAGAACGGTGAACAGCAGCGTGCACCGCCTCTCGCTCCTCGTAAAATCCACCACCGCGTTTGCCCGTATTCTCGCGACACTATATATATATATATAGACAAAAAGAGGGAGAAAGAAAAAAAAACACAAGAAAAAGAACGAAAAAGAGAACGAAAGGTAGAGGAGGAGAAAGTGGAAGAGTTACCAAAGGAAAAAGAAATTCCGTGAACACTCGGACCCGTTTGATTCTCCTCCTCCTCCTCCTCCTCTTCCTTCGCGAGGAGGAGATAAGCTTTTTCGAGTGGAGTATCGAGTGCTACCACTCGATCCTCGCTTCCTGCTATGAAGACGACGTTCCTTTTGATTCGGAAAAGTCGTCGAATCGAACACAATTTCCATGCTATTCGCGAAGAATAAAAGAAACGAAAGGGCCAGAGGTGAATGAAAACGAAGGAAACGGAATAGAAAAAGAGATCGTACAATGATAAATAGAAAGAAACAACCGATGAATATGAAGTGGTATTATAAGAGAAAGAGAGGGAGACAGAGAGAATCAAAATGATAAAGGAAAAATATAGGAAGTAATATCTTGTGAAAACTCATAAATATTACCTCTCTCTCTCTCTCTCTCGTAGTTAATAATTGTTCGCGTAGCTTATCCCCTCACACGGTTTTCTATCTTAATTTGTCGTCGAGTTTGTGGCGTGTGTTGGCTGGTAATTAATAAATTAATCAGCGATTAACGCGAGCGATCATCGTGGCGTGTGGCATTTTTAATTTTTGCGTCCACGCGACCAAACAGAACACACACTCTGTGTGACGTTGCTTGCTTGATTCCTTCCTCTTTGCTTGGTTGCTTGCGCGCCGTGGCATATTACCCACGGCTGGCGTGTTGTGATTTTTATCGGACAATTAACGCGACGGTACACGTGTTGCGCGAACGTTTACGCCTCGTTGAACGGTCGCCGACAATTAAAACGAACCCGAAGAAGGATTCCGGTCCGCACGCACGGACTCTCTCTCTCTCTCTCTCTTTCTCTAAAGAAAAATTATCCGACGTTAAATCGTTGAGATCACTCCTCGTGTTCCGCTTGTCCATCGTTCGGACACTTTTCAAGGACGTTCATGGACACTAATCGTTTCAACTATCTCACTAAATTAAAATGAATCAAAGGAATTTTCATCTTTACGATTAATTCATTGCATGTCCAATTAATATTTGAGACGTTGTAAAGATGGTAAAATGGTTTTTTGTTCTATCGAACTTTGAACATTTTTATAATGTTATTTGACAATAAAAAGTAATAAATAATTCATCGAAAATAAATGTTCAAGCTTATAATATAGTATGTTTGGCGTGATTATAAAATAGTAATGGAGATAACTATGCAATCTTTTTATGGATTATTATATTAGGTATACCGGAAAGTTCTTTCGGCCTCCGTCTACTACCCGCGGAATAAGTTTTTACCTTCCATAAAAATGGAAAGTAAGTTATTAATATATTAATAGAAATTAGATGATTAATTTTAAATGTTATTAAACGGTAAATGTGTATGTGTATGTATATATATATATATATATATATTATACACGTGTATGTATATATGTATCTACCTACGTACCCTGTCTACAAAAGTCTATTATTTTCTTATAATTTAAAAACAGATGAAACTTTTCGCTTAGAACTTCTAAGAACTATAATATTAAATAGATCATCTCGTTCTGATTCTCGTATAAAAAGAAAAGATAGAAAAAGAGAAAGAGAGAGAGAGATATATATATAACACATCTTGGAGAGAGAAAACGTTCGAATATTCGTAATGCGAGTCGCGCGCATTTACCTTACGCGAAAGGTAAAAGGGAAAAGAAGAGAAGAGAAGAGAAGAGAAGAGAGAGGAATGCGAGCCGAAAGCTCGCGAAAAGCTCGTGAAAGGGCGAGCTGTAAAACAAACATTAATTATTCCCGGACACTCCACGACTACGGGCCACTCCAGACGCGCTTTTACAACCTTGTGTTACGATTTTAAGTACCAACCTAGCGAGTGGGAAAAAAATTATTAAACGGCCGGGCAACGTCGGGCGCCGCGACGCGTCCTGCCGCGATAAACCGAGAAGTAAAAGAGAGAGAAATAGAAGAGAAATAGAGAAAGAAACAACTAACTACGACCTACGAACGAACGTTCGACGCGATTTTCGTGCGAAAGTAACACCCGCGGTACTTTACCGCGTAAATCCTCTTGCGTTTTAACACGCCGACACGTTTCTTTTTCTCTCTCTCTCTCTCTCCCTCTCTCTCTTTTTGAGAGTTTATTAAAGAAAAGTACTTTCACTTTGTATCGAGATTTTGTTCAAATCGATTGATGATATTACGTGGCTGAGAACTTTGACTTCGTTTTCTAATTTCCAATCGTTATTCTTTCAACGATCACCGATAAATACACCTCTTTTCGTAAAAGTGACGAGTATCTGTTTAAACGATCGATCAAGTACTCTTTTCGATATCCAGGAAAAGAAAAGATGAGAAGCAAGCTATTATCGAGATTGCTTAGCTGTATAACACGAAGAAAAAAATGAGAGATACAATCCGTGGAAATAATAATTAGCAGGTTGTCTTTTAACGTGCGCATTTCTAGAGCTTGGACTAACTCGTAGTTACTTTCGGTGGGTGAGACTAAATTGTAAAGAACATTTCTCGCTTCCATTCACCTTTTTACACGTCCTCCCTTAACAATACTACACAAATTTTTCCCTCTAAAATTGACGGAAAGAGATTGAAAAAAAAAAAAACAAAAAAAAAGAAAGAAAGAAAAAAATAAGAAGAAGAAGAAAACGAGGCAGAAAGAAACGAAACTGACGAATAAAAATAACGTATGTGTGTGTGTGAGGATGCATGCGTGCATGTGTTGAAAATAAAAAGAAAAGAAAGAAGGATAACAGTATATAAAGTATAACAAAACGATAGGGAAGGTGTCCGGTCTGGCATTTCCGCGAATGCGAAAGCCGTAACGTGCGTACTGCTTTTTCACCCCTAGACTCTGGCACCCTCCTCCTCTTCCTCCTCCTCCTCCTCCTCCTGCACCCCCGTGAACGACCGCAATCATCGCGGCCGCGGTTTTTGCACCAGCTGGTCGTACGCAAACGCGCTTGGCGACCGCACCTACTACTACGGTGTGTTGCTGCTTTTCGTGAATAAAATTGAGAGAAACGGATTTGAGAGGGCTGTGAATGAAAGAGAAAGAGAAAGAGAAAGAGAGAGAGAGAGAGAGAGAGAGAGAGAAACATAATCGGCGTGAAAATCGCAAGTCCGTCCAATGTTCGATAGCAAATGGGAGGAAGAGAAAGAGAAAGAGAAAGAAACACAAAACTCTCCCTGCGGGGAATAACTGGGTGAGAAAGAGAGATATATATATATATATATATATATATATATATATGGTGGGGAATGAGTTGGCACGCGCCAAAATTGGCAAACGATTATCACGGAAATTGGAACGTTCGATTCGAATCATCCCCATTTGACTTCTCCTTTTTCTATTTCCAAGAGCAAATCCATCCTTTTAAAGGTGTGACAATTCGAGAGTGAAAACAGTCCAGTCCTGATTTCAAAATCGCCCTTTGAAATGACGAAATCGGATAATCGATCAGTGATAATAGCAATTCGAAGAGTTTAGAGAGAGAAATGAATTCGCTTTAACAAATCCTTTTTCGTGGCACGTGGATATGCGAGTGGAAAAGAGAGAAAGATATATATAACGTATATATATATGTATATATGAGTAGAGAGAACGAAAGAGAAAGAGTGTGTGTGTGTGGATGTGCATGTGCGAGAATAAGAGATAAAGAGAAAGAGAGAAAGATAGAGGGAGAGAAATAGTAGAGGGACCGAACGAGGGCTGCGAAGCCGCATAATCTGCCCGCAAAATCCGGAAGCGTTTAACATAATTAGGTATCGGGTGTCGGGTATCGGGTGTCGGGGGCGTACATGGAAAGAGATAGAGCTAGCGAATACGAGCAAGTGAGAGAGAGAGAGAGAGACGACTAGACGCGTCGAGAGGATGAGGGAGAAAGACCGAAAGAGGGAAAATAGAGAGAGAGAGAGAGAGAGTGAGTTGGCATACGCGAGCCACACCATGTGTTTATAGCTGGATAGTGGCAGAGGTCACACGTAATAGTAGGGAGAAAGAGAAAGATAGAGAAATACAGATGGATGGAGAGAAAGAGAGAGAGAGTGAGTGAGTGAGTGAGTGAGTGAGTGAGTGAGTGAAAGAGATAGGAGACGTTGAACGGACAGTAGAAACGGATAACGTGGATAGCAGGTAGGTGCGAGCGTAGGTGTGCCGGGAGGGATAATCGTTAGCACGTTGTCGTGGTAAAATAGTTTGGCGTTTTAGCCCATCCATGAGTCCTCTCTCTCTCCTTCTCTTTATCCTCTGTATCTCCCTCTTTCTCTCTCTTTCTCACTTGCTCACAGTAGCAGCGTCATACACTGCGTCATGCACCACACAGTAATCTCCTCCTCACGCGACTCTTCTCTCTTCATATATATGCATGTGTATTTATATATATATATATATAAATATAGGATACGTATATGTGTATACTAGTATGTAAGAGTATTAGACGAATACACGTTTACAACATAGCAGTAGGATAACGAGTCATATAGGTTAATCCAACGTTAGTCCATCACTGGATTTGATCCTCTCAAGTATTCGACTCTTTCCACGCTTCAAAGTTATTCTATTTTTCTAGAAAAGATTTTCTTTTTATTTCTACTACTCCTCAACTTTTTTTTTTTTTTTTTTTTGTATTAAATGATATCACAGGAAAATAGATACATATAATTATTAAAAAACACTCTCTCTCTCTCTCTCTCTTTTTTATCAATTCTTTATCTTTGAATCGCAATTAAATGTAATCATTATTTGTCTTACATATTTTTTTTATTATAACAAATTTTTTCTTTCTCTAAAAAGTTACTAGAGTTAGGTTGGTTCGTATAGATAATAAAAAAGAAAACAAATATTAAAAAAAAAAAAAAAAAAAAAGGAATGATTTTCCTCCCCCATCGAAACGTTGACAAAGTATCTCTGAAAAGTATGGAGGAGAAAGGAACAAAAAATAAAACAAAACAAAAAAACAAAAAAAGAAATATGGTGATAACTTCGATAGTTCGGGGAAAAACATAAAAACATAATCTCCGGATAAAAGACCATCCCTCTCTCTCTCTCTCTCTCTCTCTCTCTCTCTCTCTCCCTCTCTGTCTCCGTCTCTCTCTCCTCGTTCGTGCAATATCAACCCCCTGTAGCCGCAATCGAATGAAACGCGTTGTTTCAAAAATACTTCGATATCACTCGAAATAATCGATCTTAAATTACGACTCTCGGTTAGACCAGCACAGTTCCTCCCTGCACCTTTCCACCCTTTTGGTAAACCTTTTCATTCGTATTAGTTTACCTTACACATTTTACCAATCATTATTCTTCCTTCGAAACTATCAAACAACTTATCGTATAAAATAATAATAATAATAATAATAATACAAGTAGAAAAAAAAGGAAAAGAATAAAACATAAAAAAAAAAAAAATAAAAAATCCTGGAACTCGATAGTGCAAAACGAACGAATCCGATCGGTCGGTTTCCCGGTGAAATAAATAAAAGGACAAGTGGAAAAAACGGCGCCGGGAATAAACGGTGCTGAGTGGATGTGGGTGGTGATAGTGGTGGTGGTGGTGGTGGTGGTGGTGGTAGGAGAGGGAGAGGAAAGGAGAGGAAAAGCTAGATGGTGGATTGGAGAAAGGTTGGTAGGGGGAGAGAGGTAGGCCGGGGTTGAATACTACGTGGGTTGTGTGTTGGCAGGGGTGGCAGAGGAGAGGGTGGCGGCAATTCTCCGTGGGAGGGAAGCGCGAATAAAATAAAAGAGTTTATCGTCCGCTTATAATCCGGGCCGTTTTAGCGGTGCGCCGCTCGGAGAACGATGAAATACGGGAGCAGGAAAAAAATGGGCACGCGCGGGTGCGTCGACAAAATGCAAAATACAAATCGCCGGGGTGGAGGGGTCTGGGAGGGGCAGCGAGAAACGTGGGCGCAAGGAATGGCGAAAAAAAAAGAGAGAGAGAGAAAGAGAGAGAACTAGAAGAGGGTGAGGGAAAGTGGAAGAAAGAAAGAAAGCAAACGAACGAACGAACGAACGAACGAACGAACGAACGAACGAACGAGTGTGTCCCTTCTAACAACAACGACAATAAAAATAATAAAGAAGAAACTGGTACCACCGGTGTCGCATATTCCACAACCCCTGTGTGTTCCTCTCGTTCTCCTACCTCGAAAATATTTTTTCGTTACGATACGAGAGAGAGAGAGAGAGAGAGAGAGAAACATTTCTAGTTCTTCTTCTTCTTTTTCAACGAAAAAGACAAAATTTGTAGTTTAAAGTTGAGTGGAAATTGTCGATAAAAGTGATAGTAGTAGTCGTTTGTTCTTGTTTTCTCTTCGACTGTTTGTTTTCCTTTTTTCTTTTTTTTTTCGAGGGTGAAGGGGTTGTGGAGGAAGAATGGTCAATCGCGTCGTATATTCGAGAATGAGAGAGGGTTGGTTGCTGCTACTGCTGCTGCTGCTGCTGCTGTTACTGCTACCTCTCACTAATCCTTCTATTAGGTTTACCGAATAGTTTTGTCCATTTTGTTCTTTCATTTCTTTTCTTTTCTTTTCTTTCCTTTCCTTTTTTTCCCTACTTCTTTTTTATTCGTAAATGATTTCTTTTTTTTTCTTTTTCTTTAGAAATGTATGGACTATTAAATATATCGTAGGTGTTAAAAGTAAATATAATAATAATAATAATAATAATAATAATATTATTTAAAACAAGTCTGTGTTAACGCGTATGACGTCAATTATTCGCCTCACATTATCGCATTACATTAATGAAAGGAGAACACGGATAGCATTTATGTAACGTGGGGGTAAACGGGGGTGGAGAAAAATGGCTTGGCAGATTTTTCCACGCGATGAACGTCAACGAGAATTAACTCGCGTGTTATGTAGGCACCAAAATAAAAAACAAAATAATAGAAATAAGCAGAAGAAGAAGAAGGACAAGCCAGAAGAAAAGAAAGGTTAGATAGAAATTGGTAGACAGTGTAATTAGTATAGTTTGCTAATAATAATTGCGAAAGTTATCTCACTCTCTCTCTTTTCGTGTTTAAGTAGTGAAAGAGAATTGAAAAAGAAAGAAAAGAAAAAAAAAGAGTTAAAAGAAAAGATAGGAGAAAGGACAACGTGATACTTCCGGTGAATTCCGGAAACGAATGATACAAGAGAGAGAGGATTCTTCTCCCGTGGTTATTATCGAGATATTATTATCTTGGAAAGACAATAAACCGATACGGGCCCGTCCTCACAATAGCGCCTGTAGAAAGCTTTCGAAAAATGGAGATAGAGAAAGAGAAAGAGAAAGAGAAAGCTTGTACTTTCGTCAATAAGAGATCCGTCTCATTAACAAGTTGTAATGGAACCGATGTATCTATTCGCAAAGTCCTCTGTACTCTCTGCTACACAGGCCATCATATATATCTATATCTATATATATATATATAAATATATATATATAGATATATGTAGGCGTGTTCCTGTTTCGTTTTGCTACTAGCGCGTTGGTTCGATGAATCTAAGAGGAAGTATAAGAGAAAAGGGTAGAAAGAAAGAGACAGAGAGAGAGAAAGAGAGAGAGAGGGAGGGAGGGAGAGGGAGAAAAAGGTAAAGGGTTTGGGAGGGGCCTTCGAGAATAGGCGATACGAAAACGAGCCGAACGAGCGAGCATAGGTTGCGATACGAGGCCATAGAAGAGAAGAGAGTGAATGAGTGAGATGCAATGCGTGCGTCCGATGGATATGCAACTTCCATGCACCCATCCCGGCACATCGGCGTACACATTGTGTACGCGCCATTGAAAACGGTGAAACAATGAGACCGTAGCCGTGTTTTGTCCTGTGACTTCTCGCCCGTTTTCGAAGCACAGCACCGCGTAACGGAAAGGAGGCACGCGCGACGACGAGAGGAGTGATCGAAGAACAGAGAAAAAGAAGATTGAAAAAGAGAGAGAAGACTATTAGCAACGATACGCGAGAGACGAGCACTTATTTGCGCCTATACTTCTATGTATATCTTTTTTTCTCTGTGTGTGTGTGTGTGTGTGTGTGTGTATGTGTCTAAAAAGTATCTTCAGTTGTAGGATCTTTTTAGCACGAATTTCGAGTTAAAATAGCTGTTGTTGTTGTTGTTGTTGTTATTGTTTCTTGTTAATAACTAAAAAGATTGCAAATCTTACGGAATAATCGCATTGATTTTTTTGCAATGTTAATAGACACGCATTTCTTTTACTTTTGTATAATTTTGTTATAAAGTTATAAATAATTATAACGTTGTTGTTAAATTTGATAGGATTCTGTTGTATAAACGAACAAAATATCCAGTTAGATAAGATTAACAAGTGACGTATATACAATAGTCTTGATTTACGAACTTCCTACTCTGAATAACTCTTAATTTGAAGTAGGAATAGCTAAGGGAGCTAAAATAAGAAGAAAAAGTAGTAGAAAAGGAAGAAGAAGAAGAAGAAGAAGAAAAAGTGAAACATAAAATTTGATCAATATTGATCTTAAACCAACCCCTATTCGATATTTAAATTGACATGTCTTTTCTTCTAATGGAAACGACTTAATAATCAAAAGTTTATTCATTCAGTTTGCTCAAGTTTTTCATTTGTACAAACAATCATTGTATAAAATACCCAGAGGATTTTGGTCAAACTAAAAAACATATGCTTCATTTGGTTAGATTTAAAACAGGGGTAGAAGAAAAATAAAAAAAAAAATTGACTTTATATGTTGAAATGCTTAGAATGAAATAGACATTTTCTATTTGAAATGATCGTAGGCTTAGTATATTTATGCATACATATGTATGTGTGGTATATATGCCATGGAAATAACTCGACGAGTTAACCGGCAAATGGTTAAGGGCTGTGTTAGGTCCACGTTGTGCGGAAAGACGTGCACGATCGTCGTAGTAAGGCGAACGACGTAATTCTCTTGCACTCTTTGGACGACGTCGTCGACGATTTATAGGAGCTTCGAGGGTTGGCATACGTTAAAAACCGGACGTAGGGCAGGCCGGCCGGCCGGCCGGCCAACCGACCGACGATACGCGCCCCAACCATTCTCTTTTCCTTCCCTCTCACTTGAACAACTCTCTATATCTATCTATCTCTTTGTTTCTCTGAGTTAGTTGATGGTAGTTGTAATAGTAGTCCCTTCGTGTGCGTGCTCGCGCGAACCGCTCGACACTGGAATCGTTTTGCATACCATTTCGCGCAATCTCGAGATCTTAATATTGCCTATAATTCAGGGCATCGTCCTTCTCGCGTGTCCTCCACCTCCTCCTCCTCTCCTCCCCATCTCTTCATTCTCCTTATCCTTCCTATTTTCACCCTATTCAAACCTCCTTCGTAAACCTCTTCCTCCTTCCTATCTTTTTCGCGTTCTCTTTTACGAAATGGCGCTACGAAACGTTCATTTGATTTATTACTATTATTATTATTATTATAATATTTAAAATAACTATATATATACCATCCACAATTCTTATTACATTTGTAATGCAAAACGTGACATTCTCTTTAGCGAGCCCTTAAACTCAAACTCGTTTTAGCTGCGACTATTAAAAAAAGGAAAGAAACTATTTGTTATTTAGCGTTGTTAGTTTTTACCAAAAAAAAAAAAAAATTAGAATATTTCTAGCAAAGAAAAAGAAAAAGAAAAAGAAAATGAACAAAATGAAATAAGAGAGAAAGAGAGAAATTGAAGAAGAAATTGCAGGATCTTCCTCGTGTATTTCGTGTAGAATCTTCAACGACGGAGCATGGGAAAAAGGGAAGAAGGAAGGGCTACGTTAGATGCATTGAAGCATTTAGATGAAGAGACTAGCACGACTACTGATGATAATTAGTGTATAATGTGTGGTTCGTCGAGAAAGCTCTTAGAGTATCACGGAACGGTGACTTCTGTAGATCCACTAGAAAAGTCAGATTTATCTCTGTGTCAGCTGGGCTCAATCCTCGACGTTAGGGACAAATGAAAAGACGCGCGAAATATACAATCTCTCTCACTCTTTCTTATTTTCTATCTATTAAATAGGGGGGAAAAGGTTTCTTCGTATTTTCTTAGTAAATGAATTTCTCTAATTATGAATTCACATAACTTTAATAACATTAATTCGAATCCGACAATATTTGCTTTTGTTGGAAAGGTAAAATATCGTAGAATAATTGAAGAAAAAGAATAAAAAAAGTGTAGGCTTTTTTTAATTCGAGTATTTATATTATAACAAGAAGGAAAGACAAAATTTTCCAAAATATATTTAATATTATATATAATATTACATTAATTATATATATATATATTATTAATATATTATTACTACTACTACTACTATTACTTATTATAATAAGTATATATATAGTAATATTATACTATTACTATATATTATATGTATATAATATTAATATTATAATTATATAATATAATATTATAATATATATTTATATAAATATATATTTTACAAATAAGTAGATTTTCCATTTGAACTCTCGGTCCTTAGGTTCTTTTAGATAATTAAGGATGAAAAGGGACCGTCGTTTGATAACGGTGTTTATAACGCGACTAACACTACCTTGGCACACTTACTCGACGAGAACAAATTTTCAAGTGTCGATCGAACACTCACTGCGATACAAGTTAGGGTAGAAAAAGGGTGAGAGTAAGAAAGAAAGAGAGAAAGAGAGGGAAAATACAAAGGATGAAAAGGATACGCGACGATATCGGGGTCCGTGCGTTCTCCAAGCTCGTCCTTTTCCTTACCTTCATCTATCCATCTATCCATCTTTCCTTCCTTCCTTCCTTCCTTCCTTCCTTCCTTCCTTCCTTCATAGTTTTCTTCAGCGTCTAGAGAGACTAACAGGAAAATAATACCCCGTTGATTGGCAATTTAGCTTGAGATTGCAGCGGCAAGAAGCTTCTTCTCGGCGAAAGAACGAATCAAGCCTTCGACTTGGCTGACTTGCGAACGTTGCTCTAAGAAAGTAAAAGAGAGAGGGGGAGAGAGAGAGAGAGAGAGAGAGAGAAAAGAAAGGTGATAGAAAAGGAACCAAAGAGATAAATCGAACCTTAGCGTTATCCTCGGCTCGACACTCTTTACCCGAACTTTCTTCTTATCTTCTTTTCTTGCCAAAATAAAAGAAAATATACAAGATAACCCTGACAACATTATTTTTCTATTTACAATCAAAATGACACGCGATGTTTCCTATTTTAATTACTCTTATAACATTAGTATCTTATTTTCAATCAAATTTCAATAGCATTATCATTAACACTTCAATGGCCACTCGCACAATGTATGTGTGATAGCCGGAACATTTGGTCCGTATTTTATTAAATTAATTTTATTTGTTAAATTGTTGTTTTTTGTTTTTGTTTTATGTTAATATTTTCCTGAATGACAATATAGTATTTTTTCAATTAATTTTTGAAAAGTATTATCGGACCCCTCGACGACGTTTGACTGCGTACTACACGTGCGGCCATTAAAGTGTTAAGATAACTCGAATTTTATTTTAAAAATCTATGACATAATAATAATAATAATAATAATAATAATAATAATAATAATAATAATGATAATGATAATGATGATGAAAAATATCTGACAACGAGAGTCTCCCGAAATCATAAAAAAACGTATTATAATAAGAAACGAGTAAAACACGTCAGACGAACATTTATTGTCACAATTGACGAACAAACGAACGAACTGAACGAACGAACGAATGAACGAACGAACGAACAAACGAACGAACGATGAGAAAATTTATTCAAGAGAGAGAGAGAGAGAGAGAGAGAGAGGGTATAGAGAATGGGATGATGTGGGGGGAGGGGGGTACGAGGATGGGAGTAAACGAAAATTTCGAGGCTAATTCGCGCGCTTTAATCGCTCGGCTCATTTGACGCGGCGCATGAAAAACGGCTGCCGATAAATTTTGACAGTATTCTGTCCATTGCATTGCAATAATACCGGACCATATATTAGGGTGGTTCGCGGGACGCGATGCGCGAGAGCAAGCCTCCCCCCCTCCCTCCTACTGTAACACAAGGGTAGTGCAGGAGGTAGGATGCAAGGGGGTTTTAGGAGGTAGGAGATAGAGGGACGCGAAGAGCTTTCGTATAGTTTGCCGGTAACATATTACGAATTAATACCAACTGCTCCAGTGAAATATTACTGCAAAATACTGACCGTTATTTGCGCGTACGGCAGAGAGTCGCACGCGCAACGAACGAATTACGTCGGCCTCGAAGTATTACCTGCCATCTACCATTTCATCTGTACTATCTATCTATCTATCTATCTATCTATCTTATTTTTCTATTTTTCCATTCTTTCTTTCTTTCTTTCTTTCTTTCTTTCTTGTATCACTTTTTCAGTTGTCTTTAACGAGTTAAAAGAAGCTATTTTATTGTATGCTATGCTATTGTAAGGATTTATTTATTATACCTTTATAGTTTTTTTCTTTGGTCGATACGAAAGGACGAGTTTTGATCGATAGAAAGGGATTTGAAAATCGTCGTGTATGATTTATTTTTATCATTTTTTTGTTTTTACGAATCAGTGGAATATCAATCGATGATGGTGGTTGTTGAACTTATTAGATCTTCTATTTATATACATTTTCTCGATACACTGTATTTTTCGATACACCTGAGAATAGTATTCGTATCTACTTTTAATTTAAAAGAAAAAGAAAAAAAAATCTATCGATTATTTTGATAGTCGATTGCGTTGATTGTTTCAACGATAGAATATTTTTTGTTTTTTTTTTTTTTTTTTTTGTATTAAAAGATAATAAATTATTTAATCAACTATAATTCACTTCTATTCGATTTTAAAATAAAATAATATCATGTCAAAAGTGTAATATTATTTGGTATTTAATAGAACATTAAAAATATCAAATAGGTAATAATAATAATTAATTTTGATAATATATATATATAAATAACTTTAGAGATAAATTTGATACGATTAAAAAGAGAGATTGGATGAAAAATAATGAAATTTGATATTATAAAAATAATCTAAAATATTCTTCGAATGAATGTAAAAATAAAATATGAAAATTTGATTAGTTAGATTAAATTCGTCGATAGAATGTTCTTGAATTGAAATGTTAAACGATATAAACAAGTCTCTCAAATATCATTGGATTAAAATCAGAGAAATATATTCGTGCAAAATCTCTCTCCTCATTTAAAACGAGCGTGAATATCCAAAAAGAAGTTTGAGAACAAAATAAGCAAAAAAAAAAAAAAAGAAAAAAGAAAAAGAAAAGGCCAAGTCCAGATAATAGAATACAAGCTCTTAGATTTCCAATTACGAAATATAAAGTTCGATTTTCGAGGTGTGCCTGTCAAGTGTGTCTCGTATATAGTACATACGTATAATCCCACTTTAGTCGTCGTCGTCGTCGTCGTCGTCGTCATCGTCAACGTCAACGTCATCGTCGAATTCTTCGTAGCGCGATGTGCTACGGAGTACGGTTTTTTACCCTAATGACTTTCGATGCACGTTTAATTGGCGCGAGGAAAGAAAAAGAAGAAAAAAGAAAATAAAAAAAGAAAGAAGAAAAAACAAGGAAAGAAAGAAAGAAAGAAAGAAAGAAAGAAAGAAAGAAAGAAGAAGAAAAGAAAAAGAAATGTTCGAGGTAGTAGAAGAGGGAAGAAAATAAGAAAGTGTGGGATAGAGAAAGAAAAAGGGTGAGATATGATGGTTGGTAATGGTAGTAGAAGTAATACTAGTAATAGTAGTAGTAGTAGTAGTAGTAGTAGTTGGAATTAGTGGTGAGAGATTGTAGAATCGGCGGCGTTTAGGCTTAATCAAACCGCTCGTTACGGTCTTACTCGCCCGATCGAATAACCAATGATTTTCGCGAGAGTCTCGTTAAAAAACACTTTCGCCGGAAATCCACACCCCGACGTATACGCGCCATTTCTTCGCATTTTAATTAAGAATCCCTCGCCATTAATAATTAAGCGTGTGTACAAGAGAGAGAGAGAGAGAGAGAGAGAGAGTGAGTGTTCACGCGTGCGAACAAGCGCGACGGAATATTGCTTCTGCTCGATTTCCTCGACTCGATTTATTTGCCAATTCCGCGATAGAAATTCCGATGGATTATACGCGTGATCGAAATAATATTCCCCCCCATACTCTTCGTTCTCGTTACGTACAACGGGGAGAAACACGGAGAGAGCAAGAGAAAGAGAGAGAGAGAGAGAGAGAGAGAGGGTGAGTTTGGAAAGTTTTGCTGCTAAAATTTACGTTAAAGCTAATTTGAAGTCTTCTTTTATATTACCGACCAAAAAAATATTTCATATAATTTATCTTTTCAAAAAGAATTTGTTGTTAATAGTAGTTGATAATATAAAGAAAGAATGTCGATAGAAGAAAATATAATGAATCAATGAATGATTATTAAAACGTTGAAAGGATGATATTATTATAATAAAAGGGATACCCCAAAAATATCTTTCTATCTTCCGTATGCATATCGAGAATCGAGTAAAAGTTCAATCACACCGACGCGAAAGGTGTGATTTCATTTGGTGCGACAGTAGGCCGGTAATTATTACTAAACAAACTCATTAAACCACGACGATCCGGTACGGCTAAACGGCGGCCACGCGTGAAACTTTGATCATCCTGCGAATCGACTGTAGGATCAGCGATCCCGGGATCGGGTAAACGCGCTGACATTAAATTACCGCATCGGTAAGCGTGTCATCCGCCAATTAAACGGCTGCTATTTTCTGCGCCAAAATTGATAATCGCGATTAAAAGCGGAAGCTCTCTCTTCTTTATCTCTCTCTCTCTCTCTTTCTGTGTATGAGTTGACACGTGTGAGAACGATGCAAGATTACGGAATATATATATATATATACCGTGAAAGATTTTTTTTTAGAACTATAATAGCTCATATTATTCACCGAGTTTGAAATAATTTGTTTCAGTTTTTCTCTTATTTTTTAGATAAATTTTTCTTTCTCTCCCCTTACTTACTCTTCTTCTTTTTCGTTTTTAATAAGAGAGATAGAGAGAGAGAAAGAGAGAGAGAGAGATTTTTTTGATTAATTGTATAACAAGAATATTGTTTAACGCGTTTACGAATAAGACAGAAGATATAAATAAATTTGACTAATATCTGTGTACGATATTTCGAAGCAACGTTTAATGAGATTTCGATTAATACGTATATACATACCTACGAACGTAAGAATGTGGATTCGTAAATTATTAATTAAGCAACGTTCTATATAATTTATATTTAATTAAAATTTCCCCACGAGAAATTTATCGGGCTGTGTTTTCTCGAGCGTTTTGATCATTTCAAATGTACGATTAAAATAGCTACACAATATATATATATATATATATATATATATATATATATATATATATATATATATACATATATATATATAAAAATATATATATATATATATTTATATATATATATATACCAATATCTATTGTACGATTTTCGCGTGACCGTTGTTATATATCAAAGATAAATCGAGAACAAAAACCGATGATTTTATTATCGTATATATACGTTTGTAATACCATCGTGGATCAAGATCGCATCGATATTTTATTATTAAATCTCGTTGAAACACATTAAATTGAGAAATAGATATTTTACTTATCTCATACCAGAATATGTGATCTTATATAAGTAAAATATTTTATATAACCGTGTTGATCAATTATTCTTTACAATGTTGCAAAACTTAGAAAAATCTATCTATAAGTAATTAACAAACTTGCTGCTACTGTGTTGCTTGATACAAGTTAGTAGTAAGTAAATACCTGATACAAATGTCACGAAGCGAATCGAAAACATATTAATTATTCCTGTTCTACATTTGAAATGTAAAATAAGCAAATCTCTTAGCACATGTTTCTAATTTTGTCTTAGGTTAGTTGTCGTCGTTGTCGTCGTCGTCGTAACGATTCCCAAGAGACAAATAAGATAAATTCTAATTAAATAAAAATCAAAAGAAAACTTTCTAATTGAACTATATCGAATCATTTTTGTATATCAACCATGCCAGTGTCGACATTTTGTGCGAGGATATAGTAAAAGTAGGAGAAATAGGATGAGGATGAGAATGAGGATGAGAATGAGGATGGACTCGTCAGATTCGCGGGTGATTTATTCTGGTACACCTGAGCCGGTGCAGGCGCCGCGAATACCATCCGCCCTGGCGTCGGTCGCTTCGATTAAGCGAAATTATTAACGCGACGCTCGATAAACTAATTTTCATTTCTGATATTTTAGCCAATTATGAAATGTAATTATTTTCGCGCCGGCCGTCGTTTTAATATCGCACCGTGGTATTGGTATACTTCCCACCGACGATCTAACACGAACGACCAGGGACGAGCCTGAACATATTTGTATATGTGTGTGCATGTGTGATTGAGGAAGGGGATGTGTGCGTGTTGGTATCTCTAAATGCAGAAATGACAATTCACGGGTCAGCACGACGTGCCGCTAGCACTAACACACCATCACCATCGGCAACGTTATTGGTATTATCGGTAGTGTATGGTGTATCGGTATTATCACACACCGTCGACATCTTTCTCAATTTTCTCATCGAAGAACGGACGCTAGAAGGAACACAAGATAGACGTGTGTTTCATCGACAATTCTCATTTTAATCTTACATAAAACACTTGTCATATTAGTAAAATACCAATAGGTAATTATTTCCATTATAGAAGACACAACATGTGTAACGTGCTACACACCTATTTACATATCGATATAAGTATATATATTTATATTTATATAGAATTGAAGCTCGATAACATCGATTCTTCTTATCGTTCGAATAGGAAACGAGCATCGATACGCGTTCACCCGTACGCGAGAACAAAGAGAGAAAAGGATACACGCGCTAGCTTTTTTTTCACCCCCTTCCCCATACTTTTTTTTATATCCCTCGCTTTCTATTTTTATATCCGAAATCATATCGAACCTCGAAATCCCATACGGTTCGTCAATTTCGCGCGCGTCCGACGTTTTCAATGGTAATTCGCGTGTGGCACGATGGGGGAAAAAAATGGGGGGAAGAAAAAGAAAAAAAAACGTAGAGTCAGGGTGAGAGAGAGAGAGAGAGAGAGAGAGAGAAAGAGAGAACCGGCCATCGATCACGAGTCTGTTTACCGATTTTTCCACAGACGCCATGTGGATATTTGTAATTACAGAACCGAAGCGACCGCGGCGCGCGGTTTTTATTCGCCATTCGAACGACGATTTTTAATTTCGAGTAATGAAGCGCCGCTGGCCTCGCCGCTGTTGATATTCGTTATTAATTTTTAATCGCCGTACCGTTGAACCCAGATGTCGAATATTGTCTCGCGGTGAAAATTCGCTACAAAAAATTTTTTTTCCGTTTATCCTTCCGTACCACCCGCCCTCCCTTCCCATCACCAAACCCTCTATTTTTCCCCCACCTCTTAGCCCTCCTCGTCCTTCCTACCTGGCCACCCACAAAACCATCACCCCTCGACACCTCTACTAACACCGAATAGCCAGCAACACCAACACCATTGCTACTACTTTGCCATAGGCACCTATTCGTTACCTTTCTCTCTCTCTCTCTCTCTCTCTACAAATTTTCACGTTTCGTGTTAATCCGTTAATGATCGAACGTTTCAACCCCTGAAAAAAAAAAGAAGAAAAAAAAAAGGAAGAGGAAAAAACCCCGCCCCGATAAAAAGCTCTGAAAAAAAAGAGGGATAGAAACGGATTAGAATTGTCGTTTTGTTCTCTTCCTTCGTATTGTAGTCTTTTCGACTAAAATATTCTGATCCATGGATACGATTTAGTCGTAGGTAGCAAGTATGCATCTGGGTTGAAACAAGGACAGAAGCTATCATTAGTTTTTCGCAAACCCTTGTTAAACAAATTGTATGAAAGCTTATGACTCATCGCAAACATCGAACAAGGAAGAGAACGAAACGTGGAGCTAAGAATTTTTTCAACCCCCATAACGTAACCTTAAGGGAAAACGTATACCTGCGCTCACTCACACAAACGTGGCGAGGCACGCGCTTGCACGACGCGCAATTTGTCTGAGTATCAAAACGAAATCAAGCTGGCAAGATAAACGTTTCACTGTCGGCTC
This sequence comes from Polistes dominula, assembly GCF_049000335.1. Taxonomy (NCBI): domain Eukaryota; kingdom Metazoa; phylum Arthropoda; class Insecta; order Hymenoptera; family Vespidae; genus Polistes; species Polistes dominula. The sequence continues at coordinate 1,429,118 of NW_028300963.1, forward strand.
CATGCATATTAATTTTAAGCCGCGAAAAAGCAAGCTCGTTCCGCTTCCCTCCAACACCACCACCACCACCACCACCACCCTCCGTTGCTCGACCTCACCCAACCACCCCGCAAACCCTCTCTCTCTCTCTCTCTGTTTCTCCCTTTATTCCCAAATCGAAACTCTTCTCTTCTCTTCTCTACCTCCTCCTCGTACACACCAACCAACTCTTCCACCACTTTCGTCGAAAACGAATCGATCCCGGAATACGATCATCGCGACCCGTCGCCGTGACGATTATTTCTCGATCGTCGGACTTTTGGCCGGGCGTAAAAACTGCGCTCCCCGCGCGCAATTACAAATTAATGAACCCCGTTCTAACGGATAGGAAAAACAGAAAGCCGTTCCGGGAGGAGAGGAGAGGAGAGAGAGAGAGAGAGAGAGAGATTCCCAACGATATATATCTATCCGATTCTGTGAGTGAAAAAAAAATATTTTCCCCTGGCATATTACGATCGATATAACGTCAGCCGTGATCGACTTTATCTCTCTCTCTCTCTTTCTCTCTCTTTTTCACCTATACCGCATACATCGAAATAACTTTACAAATAAATCGAGTAGATGGTATCACTTTGCTTATATTCGGCGTGACGATATGAACGAAAGCCCAATGGTAAAAGTGAGGGAAACTTAACTTAAAAAGAGAAATCGAACGTTCACATCTGCAAAAACAAAAAAGTAAATGCAAAATGACATAAAAAGTGTGATGAAAGAGTATTGAATATATCGAAGTATGTAACACCGATTATCCGACGACTTTTTAGTGGTTCACTCGTCCCTTGTATTTCTTCTTTAGGGAAGAATCGTTTCGAATCAAGCCTTTAGAGGGCCTTTAGAAAGCGTTCCAATTCTACGCACGAGTATGAGTGACTTTTTCCGGCTCGTGTAAAAAAATGGGACTAATTTCTACCAAGAGGAGACAATAGAGCGGAGGTCATCGGTGACGACGACGACGACGACGACGACGAGGAGGGTAGAAAAGAGGAAGAAAAAAGAGAGAAGTGAGACGCCGACGATGTCGTCGGCCTGAGGGACGAAAGTACGAGTGAGTAAGTGAGAAAAAGAAAAAGAAAGATAGAGAAAAGGGGTGGTGGTGAATCGCGTCGTCGGTACTGGAACGGAAAAAGAAGAACAGGAACAAGAAGAAGAAGAAGAAGAAGAAGAAAGAGAGTGAGAAAGAAGATGTAAAAGAGTACGACACAGAGTTAGAGAAAGAAAGAGAGAGATAATATATGGAAAGAAAGAAAGAAAGAGAGAGAGAGAGAGAGAGAGAGAGAACGTGGCCGGGAATCTCGACTTGAAGTATTTCGTTCTTTGATGTACGACCTGCCCCAAAGTCGACGGGCCGCGCCACCCTTTACCAAGTGGCTCAGCCAGCTTCAAAGAAAGTGCCTTAGGACCATCTCCATCTCTCTCTCTCTCTCTCTCACTCTCCCTTTTCCTTTTACGTTCCGACGCTACCTATCCCGTGTTACCTATATTGCCGACTCGCTAACTTCCCTTCGAGAGTCGGCTTTCCGACATTTAAAAGAGAAAGAATAAAAAAGAAAGAGATATTCCAAAAGTAAGCGATAATCCGACAAAAATTGCCTAATCTTCGATACATCTATTATCATTTGACATATTTTTTAAATAATAAAAGTATAGTAAAGTGTTTTTTTTTTTTTTTTTTTTTTTTCAAAGAATTCTGATAGATAGATAGATAGATTCTTTATTTAGCTTTCTTAGCTATTTATATGCGACTATACATAATATAATATTATATAATATATTACAAAACAATAAACTATAAAAAGAATATAGTAATAATCTAATATAAAAAAAAAAAATATGGAAAATATACTCTAATATAATAATATAATATAATATAACACATTAATGTAATATCTAGTTCTAGAAAGTGTCATCACTTAACGTCATCTAGTGATGATTCACAGATTTCGAAAGAAGAAGAAGAAGAAAGTTTTGTAAAGAAATGATTATTGGATGAATGTAGAGAAATGTTATTATTTCGTTCAAAAGTATGGAGACAGACAGAGAGAGAGAGAGAGAGAGAGAGGAGAGAGAAAATGATACATAGTAGTAGGAATTCCGCATAAGTTGGACGAATACACGAGTATTCGTATGGTGAAACACAAGTACGAAGAGGACGCGACGCGGATTGCGGTGCCGGCAGCTTTTCCGGACTATTCTACGCGCAATTTCGTGTTTAATATCCGAAATAACTCGACTTCCTCTTCTGCAACCGTGCAGCCTGCAGCACTCGATCGCGTATCGGCCGATGCGAACAGCTTTTCGTTCTTCTTCTCTCTCTTTCTATCTCTCTCTCTCTCTCTCTCTCTTTCTATGTTACGCTTTTCTGTATATATGTTTCTGTCTCTCTTTTTATCTTTAATTCTCTCCCATTTCTCGATAACTTTTATCTTTGTCTATATCTAACTTTCCTTGTCTATCGTTTATACTTCTTCGAGTATTCGTATGTATATTTTTCTTTATAGAAACGTTTCTAAAAATAAACTTATTTCTAACGTCGAAAACATTTGCTATAAATGTATCTGAGTCATTTGATCATTTATTATTACACTATAACTCCCTAAATTTTCATCCACATTTCAAATATTATACATATTGTATGTGTTTGTATGTGTAAATATATATATAACCCATTATAAATATTACCCATTATAAATATTACTCATTATATTAAACATTATCCATTATACATTGTATTTCTTTAGAATTATTTTATATTTTTATTTTTATTTTTATTTTGTTTTGTTTTGTTTTGTTTTGTTCAAAACTTTTCAACCTACTCTACGTAATATATATGTAAATATAAGTAATAATTTATAATATAAAATATGTAAAGTTTTTTGTGAAAGGTTGTTCAGAGAATTGTTTTAAGCGGATATGTATAATAAGTGTAAATTAATATCCACGTCAAAATGATCTACATCGAAGGAGAAAAGTTGTCTTCGTCGTCGTCTTCGTCGTCGTCGTCGTCGTCGTCGTCGTCGTTTTCACGATCCCTTCGTCCGAAAGCTAAATTGATTCGACGATATTGCTTCCATTAGCAAGACTCTCGGGACGACTCTATTAGCCTTGGGCAACGAGATTTCTAAACTGTTAATCTAAAGTAAAATACGAAAGAGAGAGAGAGAGAGAGAGAGAGAGAGATGAGCGTGCGCACCATTGTCCGAAATAGTCGATATTTTTTTTCTTCTTATCTGAGACATCCATCGAATTTATATTATACATTCATTTTCAATAATAATCGAATCCAATCGATTATAAGAACAATTTCAGACGACGACATTTATAATAAATGATTAACGTTTAATCTATTTTCATGCTCATTAAAATTAATCCGAACCAACTTATCATATTATTTCTCCCCGACTCTCTTACATTTATATTTCATTTTATTCTTATACATCATTTAACGATCTAACTTGTTTTCATTTTTTCTTTTTTCTTTTTGACAACACGATAGAAGAAATAAATATTCATTGAAAAATGTATTTTATCGAATTTATTTTATTTTCTTTTTTGTTCTATTTCATTAGGATTTTAAATGATGCAGTAAAATATTGTTTCCACTTTAGACGTGAAACTTCTTCAAAAATTATAACAAAAGATATACATAAGTTACGTAAGATAGTGCGTGTAGAAAAATGATAAATTAGGAGAAATTGGAAAAGACTCTCTCTCTCTCCCTCTCTCTCTCTTTTTCTCTCACGTTTACATTTGCTGTTGGGAGTGTTCAAGTGGAGGGAAAACTTCGTCCTCGTCGTTGTCATCCAAGTTCATTTATCCTCGTCGGATGCATTGACATGTAACAGTCTCGACGATAGTCGTCGTGTACTGACCTACATCAATTCTTGGAAAAGTGAACGAGCGTGTCTCGACACTGGAGTTAAGATACCAATACGAGTATGAGTATGTGTCTGCCATGTGTATATATATATATATATATATGATACGTGTGTGAGTGAACACGAAGGGGATATTCTATCTCTTTCTTGGTAGTTGAATTCCTACCGGTGTTACACGGTTGTCGGTGGTCTTCGTGGTGATGCACGTCTCGAGTTCACAATGCGAGCAAAAAATCTTCAAGAGAGACAGAGAGAGAGAGAGAAAAAGATGTCGTTGGATTTACGAGTAGTTTGTCTTGACTTAGATCAGTTCTGTTTTTGTAAGTGAACGCTCGAACGATCGACCATATCGAATCCAGCTTTCGACTTCTTCGATTATCTTATCACCGATAAAAGACATTGTAAACATTAATGTTTCATGTTTATTTATACTCTTTTCCTTCTCTCCTTCTTCTTCTTCTTCTTCTTCTTCTTCTTCTTCTTCTTCTTCTTCTTCTTCTTCTTCTTTCGTTATCGTTTCGTCGAATAAATATTATTACTTTGTATATGATAATTAAGTTTGATATACATATGTTCTTTTTTTTTTCTTTTTTTATTCATTTCTCAATTTATCTACATCTCTTTTTATTTCTTTTCTTTTTCTATTTTTATTGAAATATCATTCGAAATAGAAATACGTTCGTACGACTCTCCTTCGACTAATGCATTTTTAGAGACGAACGATTACTTATTTATTTAATACGCGATAATCACGTGAGATATTTTTTTGTTCGATTATAAATTATTTACGCATCTAATATAAATTGCAAATAATATACATATATCGTTTTATTACGCTTAAAGTGACAAGTATTTAATACAAGAATACAAGAGAATATTTTTCATTTGTAAGAATAGTTTGACTATCTCGAAAAATCATCGTCAATTTTACATTTACACGTGGTATTTCGAAATGAAGGAATGTTACAAACGAACGAACGAACGAACGAACGAACCAACGAACCAACCAACGAACGAATGAACGAACGAACGAACGAACGAACGAACGAACGTGCGAACGAGTGAGTGAGCAAGATAGAAAGAGAGAGAGAGAGAGAGGGATGAAGAGGGATGAGGATGGTTGGAGGAGGGGGACTGAATATATTCGCGGCGAAAACACCTGTGGATCCGGCTCGTTAGAATCGCACGACTTTTCCAAAGATAGTAAAAGCTTCTCTCTCCCTTTATCTCTCTCACTCATTCTCATTCTCTTTCTCTTTCTCTTTCTCTTTCTCTCTCTTTTACCGAAGCTATATCTCTTTTACCCTTGTAGTAGTGGTCGTCTCATTTTAACCCTGTGACGTCTTCCTTCCTCTATTCTTCCTGCTCGTCTTCGATTCTCGTCGTCGTGTTTCGTTGTCTGGAAATAAGCTGCTGCCTTGGCTTAAACCAAGACGTCTCGCTTAAGAATAAAGGAAAACTATTGCCGAGATATTCTAGAAACGGTAGATCAAACTTGAAAGAAACAAATAAAGAATGAAAACGATTTAAAATATCTTGACTTAACATCGAACGATTCACCACTGCTGCACAATTTATTTTTTCTTTCTTTTTTCCCCAAATATGATAATTCATTCACCAAAATAGAACATTTTCAGTAGATTATTCTTGAGGAGAAGGGTTAGCTAATAGAATTTTGAGAAATGAATATTAGAATAATTCTCAACCCTTTCTCTCTCTCTCTCTCTCTCTCTCTCTCTCTCTCTCTCTCTCTCTCTCTCTCTCTCTCTCTCTCTTTCTTTCTTTGTCCGTCTAATTCGAGAAAGTTAGAATCGATCGCATCGTGTAACAAACGCATCATCGAACGATACGGGTTGTGCCAATGATAAGAGACGCGAATAGAGAGCGCGCGCGTGAGCGTGTGCGTGAAAGAGAGAAAGAGAGGTGAAGAGAGAGAGAGAAATATTCAGTGGAGCGTAACATGCGGGGTCAAAGGTCGAGACAGCGATAGGAAACGGAGAAATCATCGTGTGGGCGTGTAACACTGGCCGTTACGCTCTTGCTATCCGACGTTACGGTGGCACGAAGCGATAGTTGAAGGCCGGTCCTTCTATTCTCCGATAGACGATATAGTAGTACGAGTGAACGAGTCTATGTGAGAGCGAGAGAGTAATAGAAAGATAGATAGTTAGAAGTGGGAGGGAGGAGGGAGGGAGGGAGAGAAGGAGGTGGGGGAAACGAAGTGAAGAGCAATGGAGAGGACGGAGAATGTGAGAGGGTTTGAGTGAGAAAGAGAAAGAGAGAACGACAACTAGAATGAGAATGCATATATGCTTGTATACGTGTAGTATGTGTAAGTGAGGGAGGAAGAGTGAGAGAGTGAGAGAGAGAGAGAGAGAGATGATTCTAGGCCGGTTCGCAGAGATACCGGCCGCTAATGCGCCGGAATAGATTAATACTGACCAATAGGAACGCCGATCGAACGGCCTGGAGCACATTACTCAATTATTTACGCTTCATTAAGTATATATCCAATGCTGGCGAGTGTACCGCTCGCGCTTCACCGATGTGCGTAAGAGGAGGATGATGAGGAAGAAGGGTAGGAAGAGGAAGAGGACTAGTTGCAGGAGGATGAAGGGTGTACGGAGAGAAGGTGGAAAGGGTTAGAGGGTGTGGACGAAACGTAGTTGTAGGTGGAGAGAGAGACTACTGCTACTGCAACGTTGCCTCTTTTGCGTTAGTGTGTACATGTTATGTACCCTACCTATCTATATATGTATATATGTATATTTTATATATATATATATATATATATGTATGTATGTATGTATGTATAAGTACATGTATATACGCGTGTATGCTGTGATATCTGGCTGCGTAGAGCTTTGGAGTTACGTGAGCGCGCACGCGTTTCTATGTGCATACACCAGCAATGGTACATAATATATAAGAGCGTGTTGGTAGGTAAGCGACGACCACCCTCGCTAACCCCCCAAGCCCCCTTTCCCTCGACTCACCGAGGTCTAACTTAATTATTCGAGAAATTCAGCGATCCCCGTTCCTGCACCCTTCTCTCCTGCCGTCCGTTCCCTCTCGTTATTCTCTCCCTCTCTCTTTTGCTTGCTTGCCTGCTTGCTTGCTTGCTTGCTTGCCTGCTTGCTTGCTATAACCCTCGCTGTTCTATGTGCTTCTCTTTCTATCGGATCGTTGTATCACCAGAATCAGCTTGCACCCCACCCCATCCCTTCCTTTTCCCCGATTATTCCAAAACTTCTTTCAAATTCCTACGAAATCGTACAAATCTATGATTTATTGATTACAAAGTAATATTATTGGCTTATCCTTTTTTGTTCATTTTTTTAATACTTATAATGGTAGTAATCGAGCGTCGTTATTAGTGTTGTTGTTGTTGTTTTGTCGTTTCAAGAGTTTCCATAGTATTTATCTCTCATCTTAATTAGCTTCCTTCCTTGATTACTTTCATTCATTTCTAAGGACACGTTTATAACTATCTTCTTCATCTTATTTTCATTTATTTTCTTTACATTTATAAAATCTAAAATGTAATAGAGAAATGTTACTCTACTTATTCGATCGTTTTGTCTCTAACGAAAAGGAATAAAAAAATAATCGAACGATAGGATCGTTTATTAACATTTAAATATGCACGTGTAGGAATAATACGTAGAAGAAGTATGTAACCAAGATGCAAAAAGGAAACCGAGTCACGTTTTCTCTTCCTCACATACGCCCTTTTCTAAACGGTATAGGGTTTTTGCGCAGTGTTTAAAAGGAAGAAGGAAAGAAAAGAGAACGTTCGAAGATAGTAACTGAAAGGTAGAATAACATTGGAGGTGGGTCCTTCTTGTGTACACGTGCATGCATATATATATATATATATAGGTACATATGTGTGTATTACCCCACCAGAGCAGATAGATCGTCGGCTACGATAACGACGTCCAGGGAGACTTTAATTATCATCGCGTACGGACTATTTATATGCCAGGAAGCACTTAAATAATATTTCTTCGGGTCGATACGCGTACGAGAAAGAAAGAAAGAAAGAAAGAAAGAAAGGCAGACGGACAGACAGACAGAATAAAAGAAAGAGAAAGAGAGAAGGAGGAAAAGAAATGTTAAGAGAAAGAGAAAGATATATAGAAGATGGGAAACGGAACATATTACGTAGAATGTTGTTGTAGCTCGGCTACCGAAGGTTTCTTGATTCATCCGTCAGATAGGAAGAAGACTATAGTTTGCCGTCCACCACCACGTGTACTTGGAAACCTCTAACCGGTAGGAGGATTCGCCTTTTATCGAGCGGAAGTGAAAAACAATATAGCTAACAGCTAGACACGACTAAACCGCGTGAAAAGAAAAAGATATATGGAATAAAAGGAGCTAGAATTGCAAGTGAAACGATTTATTACTTCAAAAGGGAAGCTTTTCAAATGATCGAGTATGTAATTATAAGTATATGCATATAATGTATCTCCTTTGTCTATATGTATATGTATGTTGTGTTGCGTTACGTTAGGAACGTATAAGCTTTCGTATATACATATATAGGAGGATGTTAGAAACGATCGATGAAGGGCCACCGATCATTGGAGTAATTAACGCGAAGGGCCGAAGGTGCTCGTGGACATTATAGAAGGCCTGCCTCAGAAACGAGCCTCGACACCTATTAAAGGCAATACGCGTCATGGTAATAGCCGCAACGCCATTAGACCGGCCGCTCGGCTGTTTAGCCACGCTCGCCTGCCTTCCTGCCTCAAACGAGAAGATCGGATTTTCTTTCCCTAGATGAAATCGGCACCTACCTACTCTCTCTCTCTCTCTCTCTCTCTCTCTCTCTCTATTCGTTCCCCTTCTATCACACTTATCGATATCACTCTGATAATTTATTTCATTTTTATTTTTTATAATAATACAATATTCATTTTTTATGTTTCTTTCTTATTACGTTTATAAGTGGTACGGATGAAAATAAATCTGTGCGAAATTTTAAATAGCTATTTGAATATTTGTAACACATGCACGTTTGGAGATTCATGTTAATCGATATTTTGTTATTATATAAATACCGACCTGTTTAAAAGAATTCCTGAAAAAAAGTTTCTTCGCTTTCTATCTCCTTCATTAATTTTATTATCCTCAGATGGATATTATTTTTTTTTTTTTTTGAAATACCAATTTTATCGTACAATATATGATTAATTTAAAAAAAAAAACAAAAAAAAAAAAACAAAAAAAATATGATAAAATAATGAACAATCAATTAATTCGTTGTCAATAAAAAAAACACAAATCATATTTCTACTTAATATAATATATTATAATACACAGATGTATAGATAATTTAATCGCAATCGATCGCCGATCGGAGATCCTTTCTGACGTATATTACACGGATTATCGTAGTAGAGAATAATCGGTTCGCATTTGAAACGCGTACATATAATCTCTTAACGATATATTTTCTCCTCGTCGAGACATTAATTCGCACAATTTTACGTTCAATTCTTCTCGTAGTTTAACGTGCCAAGCAGCTTCTACTTCTGTTACTCCTCTGGCTTTAACGTTGGACGACAAAGTGCCGGCCCAAGAGAGATGAACGTATATAGACGTGGATGGATGTAAACGTAGATGTTTATCATTAGTTCTCAGACAAGTCCCTTAAGAACTACAACGACGACGACAACGAAAACAATTGTGTGTATGTGTGTGTGTGTGTATATGTATGTCTACGTCGTAAAGCAATCGCGTATATATTAACGAATAACTTGAAATTGAGTTAAATTATTATCCAAGAGACGGCTACAAAATGAACGAACTAACATTATTCTTTTCTTCCAATATATCATTCCGTTAATTTATTGTTAGTTTTGACAATTATTATTATTATTATTATTATTATTATTATTATAATTACACGATTGGAAAAATTTCATTGATATTTTTTTTTCTTTCAAATTAATAAAAGATCGATTATCGATCGAAGGAAGAAGAAAAAAATAAAAAAAATTAAATGAAGCTTCATAACTTTTCACAAGCCAATCGAGAAATTATATTTGCATATTATATATCGAACTTAAGCTTATCGTTTTATTTATTTATTTTTTGTTTGTTTGTTTTTTTCAGTATGTTGTGTGTGTGTGTGTGTAGCTGGTTATTTCAAATTCTTAAAACGATAAAAAGGAGAAGAATTTCTTTTTTTTTCTTCTTCTTCTTCTTTATATTCCCATAATAATTTCCGACATTCGATCTCGCGGCTTTTCTTCAGTCGAGAAAACATCCGTTTATTGCCCCACCCACGCTCGTTTATTTAGTCGTCGTACCTTTTGTTCCCGCATTCTGCATCATAATAAGTTCGCCCCACATTCTGTAAACAAACGATCGTCATTCCTGCGACGGAACGAACGAACGAACGAACGAACGAACGAACGCTGTACGGAACACGGGGAATGCTCGACGAAGCGAGAACGGAAGTGCTACGAACAGAGAGAAAGAGAGAAAGAGAGAGAGTTTCTTCGACAATTTAATACGCTTCTTCTTCTTCTTCTTCTTCTTCCATGTTTCTTCTTCTTCGAACTGACTTTAGATTTATTTTACAAAATAATATTTACTTTATTTGAATTTTATAAGTTGTATAAACATCAGCAAGTATTTTCAATAAATACGATATATCAAATTGAATATTGTTTATTATATTTTTTTTTATGTGTGTGTGTGTATCTGTGTATGTTTGTGTAGTGTATAATTTTTAATTAGACATGGAAAAGAGAAAAAAAGAATTGTAAAAAAATGTAATTCTTGCTGCTCTCTCTCTCTCTCTCTCTCTCTCTCTCTCTTGTTCTTTTTCTCATTTTCTTTCTCTCTATAATACCAAGCAAAACGATTTGATATTCGGATTACAGCGATAAATTGAAATGACCCCGCGGGTCCGACAAGCCGCGCAGGCGCACTAGTACGGCCATGTTCTCACGTCGTAATTATACGGATTAAGTTGTTCGCGCGAGCGCACATATAGTTTTTCCACGGACATGCATCTTCTTCTTCTTCTTCTTCTTCTTCTTCTTCTTCTTCTTCTTCTTCTTCTTCTTCTTCTTCTTCTTCTTCTTCTCCTTCTTCTTCTCTTCCTTTTTTTTGTCTTCTTTACAAACGAATACGAGACGCATTTGTATTTACCCCTCATGTCATCGATTATTGAATAATGGCTGGGTTGAAAAGTTTTGAGTCTTCTTTGAGAACAATTTCTTTGAGAACCCACATCATCAAAATAAAATCTAGGCTTTGAGTGGCTGAGAAAACAATTTGTTTCTCTATTAGGTTTATAAATTTTCCCATAAGTAACAGCAGAAGTCACCATGTACACCTACCAACCGACATATACTACCTGTTATTCGTATGAGTACTTTCAAATAGGGGTGTTAATCTTACATATATACATATGTAACTTTTTTTAATTATTTAATTATTTAAATAATTAATAATAAATAAATAAATAATATTTTATAATATTTAATTAATACTAAATATTAATTTAATTAATATATATTAATAATAATAAATATATTATTATTAATTAATATTATTATATTAATAAAATAATATTTAAATATAATACTGTAATATTTATATATTTAACTATTTAAAATAAAACAATTAAATAATAATTAATTAATATAAATTAATATTACAAATAAATATTATATTATATATATATATATATTTGACGATCATCTAAAACGTTTTAGATTCTAAGTAGGAAAAAATGAATAATCTTTTATTTTCCCCCATTGGATAAAACTCAAAAATTCAAAATTACTTTTTGGAACAATCTAATATTTGACTACTATATATTTTCCTTACTTTTTGTTTTCTCTTTGTCGTTTCAATACCACATCCGCCGAAAGACAAAGCGACCTATTGATTTTTTTCTTACTTGTGATGATATAGGTGTGTATATGTTGTGTGTAACGTATGTGTGTGTATATGTTATTGGTAATGTTGGTTCTTTTACATTTATATATATATGGAAACGCTTATAAATCGACAAGAATATGTATATACGAACGTATAAATGCATATGTAAGTTACTTACTTTATATACATACGTGTATTTACGTCATCATCGGAAATTATAGTACGATAAGTATAGTCGATAATAAAAGATTTAAACTTCGAACGTTCGGGGAAAGCTTTTGTGTATCGAGTCACGAAAGTGTACGAAGAGACATGATTTCTTCTATCTTTTGATTTTTCTTTTACTTACTTACTTTCTTTCTTTTTTTTTTTCATTTGATTTTTTTTTTATCACAATAGTAAAATAACATTTGATAAGACGTTTATTTATTTCTTCTGGTATTTTTTCTTTTATTTTCTTCGATTAACAACTTACGTTAAATCACAAATCTTTAATAAGCATTTTACTTTGAGAATAGACAATTGTATTTTATTTATTTATTTAAATAATTAAATTAAATAATAATATTTGATAATATAATAATATAAATAATAATTTTGTTATTTATTTAATTTATCAAAATTAATTATTATTTATTTATTATATTAATTTATTATATAATTATATTATTATATATTTATACTACTATATATATATATATATTATATTATATTATATTATAAATTAATTATTTAATTTAATTACTTATTCGAATAAATTGAATATATAAATAAATTATTTAAATAATTAAATATTTAAAAAATATATTATATTCTAATCTCTACTATTTGATTTAGATTAATTAAATAAAGTGTCACACGTGGATCATTTGGTTAGAAAAAAAATAGTCTTGTCATGTCACTTCGTACGATCATGTCATAATGCAAAACGATTCAAACGGTTTACTTACATTTAGAAATATGTAAACACCGTATAGTTCTAACTAAAGTTTCACTAATGTAAACCATTAGATAGATTATATCGATATATATCGTTCTAGGAACGTTCTGCATAGTCACGGAAATATGAAAACCAACCCATGTTTCTTCTTTCTCCTCGATTTCCTTTCGTCTAGATAAAAAGAAAACAAAAACAATACGTTAACTTTTATTTCAATTTATTCAATTCGTAATACAAATTTTAATAGATTTTCTCTTTTTTTTGTTTCTCCCGTTCTCATTTCCTCTGATAAAAATCATTTTTACGATCGAGTGATTTGAATTTCAATGTTTTACTTGAAAAATATTTATCAATTGTATTTTAACACGTTGAGCGTAGGCCATGCGAATTCTTAGGAAAATTCCCGTCAGGCCACTGGAGTTACTTTGTATTGAAGAAAATAATTGAACGTGTCGGTCACCCGTGACACACGCGGCCTAAACGGAAAGTCTAGTGTCAGTCACCGATGGCTGACGTGGCGCTTAACATATTATAGTTTATTCTAAAACGTTTTGATTTAATTTCAACGATTCATGGGGACGGACGGACGGAGGGGAGGGGAGGGGGGAGTGGAAGAACAAGTATTGAACTTAATTGAACGAAACTTGAATATTCGATTTTTCTTAGACGATTTAACTACAATGACATTTAACTATATTTATGTCTAAGAATTGAGAACCGTTTTATTTTATTTGATACAAAAACCGTAATGCCTTCTTCTCATCGACGATTGTACGGCAACTAAAACAATCAGAGATCTATGACACAAATAATTAATTCTTATAATTGCATTGATAATAATTTGACTCGCTAAGAGAAGACACAAAAAAACCAAATTGAGGAAATTGTTTTGTGGATGAAGAAATCTTTCAAGCGTCTCAATCGACATATACAAATTTTTGAATCTCCTTCTTCTTCTTCTTCGTCTTCTTGGTCTTGGTCTTGGTCTTTGTGTTAGAGTGTTTTTTTTTTTTTGATCGTTTCATGCAACACGAAGAAGTTAAGGATAATATTCGAACTACCAAAAGGAAGAGAACCATTAACGGACAATCAACGTCCGTATGGTATGCTAAGGTAATAATTAACACTATCCGTTGCCGATCGTACGATATGCTAATAGTGCGGGCGTTAAAGTTGCTGTTTTGTATTTTGAAAGGTGGATTCTTTCACGGCGACTACCGGTATCGTCACGCTTCGTCGTCAAACGACTACAACGATGACGATAACGATGATGAAAGGAGAGGAGAAACGAAAAAAAAAAAAAAGAAAGAAGAAGAAGAAACAAAAAATGTTATACACTTATAAAAAATACAAATAAAAATTAAATAATTAAAAGTAACGAATAAATAGATTGATGAATATATATATATATATATATATTCTCGATAAAAGAATTTCGCGATGCTTCGATTCTTTTTTCTTCGTTTCCGATAAATACGATGTCAAACTCGATTATCGTATTTAAACTGTCCGACAAGTTTTCATTAATAAATAATTTGAACGTTAAGTTTTAGAATCTCACGAATATCGGTTGAAATTCTTGATAAATGATTGTCAAATTTAAGATACTGTTTTGACATTTAACAAAATCTTTCATTTGTCCTTTTTTTAATCTAAAGTATAGAAATTAATTAGAAGATTCTACGTTTTTTCGATTTCAAGAAGGGATTTAACCCTTTTCGGACGTATCCAATTTGAACATGGGTGTCGTAGTGGTCCGAATTAATTTATATATATATATATATATATATATATATATATATATATATATATATATATATAATATATTTATTATGTAAAATACATATTATGTAAAAATACATAAAAATATATATTTTATATGTATATAATAGATATACTATTAAATTTAAAATATATAAATATAAATTAAATTATAATAAATAAATAAAATTAAATAAAAATTAAATATAAATTAAATTAAAATATATAAAATATATATATATATAATAATTTGTATATACCTATAATTATATTAAATTTATTGTATTAATTTATATTGAATATAAATTAAATTATATTTATAATAAATAAAATTAAATAAAAATTAAATAAAAATTAAATATAAATTAAATTAAAATATATAAACGGTTTCTTTTGTGGTGACCGAGAATGGACATGCGTCCGAAAAGTGTTAATACGAATACTTCTGTGATTTTTATCGCAAGTTCCTGTAATTTGATGTAATAGAAAATTGCAATATTCTTTTTACAAAATATATAATACGCGTTAACGTAGATAAGAATAAATATCATATAGGTTACTTACATATATATATATATATGATTCACAGTCTTGCTATAGATAGGATTTCGTTTCTATGCCCTTTCTCAATCGACGACATAGTCGTTGTCAATAGTAATAGTAGTAGTAGTAGTTGTTGTAGGAGTAGTAGTAATATTAACATTAGTAGTAGTAATAGTGATGTCTCAGCTATATTCGATCGTAAAGTGCATTGCCTTTCCGCTCTCTTACGCCAACGATTTTCCAAGAGAGAGACGGCTTTGTAAATTACCCTACCTTTTCGATCGATATGCATATATCTCTTTCTCTCTCACTCTAACTTTTCATCCTTATCTTTTCTATCCTATTCTATTCTTTTATATTTTATTTTATTTTATTTTATTTTATTTTATTTAATATTCTTTTTTCTCCCTCACCACTACTGCCTGGGTTTCTTCAAAAAGACTCTGATCTTCTTTTCTCCTAATTTCATTTTCATATTTCTCGTCTCTCGGATCCCTGTGCTCATAAAAAAAATAAAATATAATAAAATATAATATAATATAATATAATATAATATAATATAATAAAATAAAGAGAAAAGAAATAAAAGTAGGAAGAGATAAAGTAAAATAAAATAAAATAAAATAAAAACGGGCGTACGTTATAAAGCTCCTCCTAGTAGGGTGGTGGATGTGAAAGGAGGGAGGGAGGGGTGTGGGTTGGTTCGTTGGTTGGCAGGTTTTTATGAGAAAGAGAGATAAAAAGGAAAAAATAAAGAGAGAGGGTGAATCGAATCTATGAAACATTCGTTTTTTGTAGAGAACGTCAAGAAAAGACGAGAGAGAAGAGCTTGGTTTGCGCGTAACCCCCCTTCTCCTCCTCCTTCTCCTTCTCCCTCACCCCCTCCCTACCAAGCGTATGGGGAGAAACGCGAAACATCACGATATGCTGCTCGTTTACTTAATTAAAAAATCAACGCGCCGCCATTAAGGGGGCGGAAAAAGTTTTTCGCCGAAACTCTTTACTTTTCATGCTCTGCGAGATAAAGAAGCCGTCGCCGGAGTGCTTCTCTATGACGTCGCAAGAGTCGTTCCATCCGAAATCTAAATTAATATTTTCGCGTATAATAAGACCGAAACTTCCTACTCTATATCTCTTCTATCTGTCTCACTCTTCAAGTTCGTATTTTTTTAAATTTCTTTCCTTTTTATTTGTTGTTGTTGTTGTACTCGTGTATTCTTAACGGCGTGTTATATACTAGTAGTCGTATTCATATAAGTGAGAAAATCGTAAAATAAAATCACTACTTTTCTGTAATAATATAATTTATTTGTAATAATTGTAATTATATTATAATTAAAATAATAATAATAAAATTGTATATAAAATAATTATATAATTATATTCTATATAAAAATAATATAATATAAAAATAATATATAAAAATATAATTATATTATATGTGTAAAAATAATTATAATTATAATTATAATTATTATAATAATAATAATGATAGTCAGAATATATAAAAGTAAGAATAAGAAGAAAAAGAAATCGCCACGTCTAGATTCAATTTCACGCAATTTCAGTATTTTATTAGCTGTAATAGAATAAACGAAGTAGTAGTAGTAGTAGTAGTAGTAGTAGTAGTAGTCTCGAAGCGAAAGGTTGTTAAAAAAAAATTATGTTAGAGACATTCTATTTCAGCAAGCTCGTTTTACAACGAGAAACCCATAATTCGCTTAGATAAATCTTCTATTTTTTTTACGTTTCACGATAACTCTCCCCTACCCCTACCCTCACCCCCACCTCCACCCCCTACTTCTCTTTCTATATATACAACTATGCATATATACATATTTATGCGTGAAAGTTAAACGCTTGTATTTCCTTTTTTTTCTCTCTCTTTTCTTTTCTTATTTCTAAATCATTTAACATTATATAAGATTTGCAAATATAATACAAACTCTCAATTTATATTCGAGAAATAATATTTCAATCGATACACATATATATATATAAGAAACATTTGCAAAATGTTTTTGCATTTGGAAACAATGTTGTATTTTTTATTTTCCTTTCCCTCTTCTCCTCTAACTCACCCCTCCACAGTTAAAATTTAATAGTTTGTATGAAATGATAATTCCGAGGTGTATCAGAACCGTCTGGATTTTCTCGTGAATTTGAACGAAAGAGAATAAGGGAGTCCTTCGAAGGTACAGAAAGAGAAAGGCAGAGAGAGAGAGAGAAAGATAGAAAGAGAGAGTTAGGGAAAAAGATTTCTCGTTGGGTTGAGCGTAGTCGTAAAATGTTTAGTTATGGCGAGCATTTATATCGCTATTGTAAATGCGACGGTGGGGTAGCTGGAAGTACTTTCTCTCTCACACACAGTGTCGGACCAGAAATAATCCGTGAGTAATTTCTGCTAGCTCGCAATAATAGCCGCGCGGAGCGATTATACACCCGCCGGGTGTACCCCTGCGAGCGTTTATCGCAACGACGGGAGAGTAACGTGCGTGCACGCGCGCACAAGCGCAGACCTCGCGACCGAGGGTGACTACGACACGGTTTATTGTCGAGTTCTTCGTCGAATAGAGAAAAAGAATAAAACACAACAACAACAACAACAACAAGAGAAAGAGAGAAACTTTACCCGCGGCCTGCAGAGTGTATACGAGAAAAATCTCCAGTTAACCGCTATCACAGTTCGATTCCGAAATGAAAAGAAACATTTTTCTACGCGATTTGGAAAAAAAAAAGAAAAAAAAACACCAACTAAAGTAATCCTTTACTTTCTTTCTTATTATGGATATATTTGAACGGATTTTAGAATATAAGAAGAAGGAACAGATAGAATGCGTTTATCGTATCAAACAGATTATAATAGAAAAGAATAAGAAAATAGACAGAGAGATAGAGAAGGATGTACGGCCATTTATACTATCACGAATGCATTTATTTATACTCGTGTCCTAAGTATTATATGTATCTATATATGGATACGTATGTATATATGTATCGGTGCATCGCGTTCAGAGATATTTATTTCCTCTCTTTCTCACTTCTCGCAAGAACTCTCTCTCTCCTTTCCCCTGCAGAAACGCAATTGCACACACACACTCATATAAAGGGAGAAAGAAAGAAGAACACAAGTAAAAGTGCACACACTTAGAAAAGGGGCTACGTGTTCCTCTCGCGAGCGGGCGCAAGTATTTTCCTTTCAACCGCGCCGTGTAGATCGCGAACGATATTTCATTCGATATTGCAAGCACCGGCATTATTTCTCTATTTCAGTACCTACCTACCTACCTACCTACCTACCTACCTACCTACCTACCAACCCGCCGTGGCTCCAACGATACTGACTACGGCACCGTCGCCGCCACCACCATCGCCACCACCACCACCGCCGCTGCCGGAAAATAAATTGTTTAATTTATATTAAAAATAAATAGAGCCCGCCGAGCGAAGTAGTACTAGCAACCCGTGCGAGAGCAAGTACGAAGGCGAATATAATAACGCCTGCGACCAAGAGAGAGAGAAAGAATCTACCACCCCAACCTTCTACTACTACTACTACTACTACTACTCTTCTCTCTGCTAGTAGTCTCTGTATGTATGAGAGAAAGAGACCCCGCCTGCACTGCGGACGGCCCCAGAAATATTACTTTTAATATTAGCATTCGCCCCTCCCGCTTCTTCTTTCCTCTCACTCTTCTTTCTTTCCACCCTCCTCCCCCGCCCCTCCTCCTCCTCCTCCTCGCCTCGACCACCACCTACCTCTCTCTTTTTCTCTGTCTCTTTCACTTTTTCTCTCCTCTTCGTTCTCGACCTCTACGCTATACCCACACCCTTTAGACCCTTTCTCTCTTTTTTACGTTCCTCTTTCTCTCCGTGCACTCTGCCAGAGCGGAGCGACGACGTACGACGTGCGTGAGTTACTAGTGCGACGCAGAGGAAAGATACCAGGGGTAAAAGAGGAAGAACGGAATGAGAGAAAGAGAAAGAGAGAGAGAAAGAGAGAAGAAAAAAAATATATAGAACGCACCGTGTCGGCAAGAAATTAGAAAAGAGCGAAAATTTATTGCGTCGGTAGCAGCACCGGCTACCGCGTACATGAAAACGTGCGAGAAAAAGATAAAGAAAGATGGAGAGAGAGAGAGAGGGAGCGAGAGAGAAAGAGAGAGAGAGAAAGAGTATTCGAGAACAGGTACGTTTACCCTAGCGTTAGTTCCTCCATTTAATTCTGTATACTTTTGATCATTTATTTTTATTTTTATTTTTTATTATTTTTTTTTTTTTTATTAAATATATTTTAATATCTTCGCAGGAACGTCGCGACGTTTAAAATTCAAATCGTTGGATAAAATATATTATAAAAAACATTACAAACCCACCATCACCAACCACCCCTCCCTCCCTCCTGTCGTCGTAATCGATTTAATACAAATTTTTCATCAGCTCCTGTGAGATAAAAAGTTTGCTTACTAATAAACTTCCCTCCTGTGACTCTGGACACAAAATTAAAAAGAAAGTAAATCAATTTTGAATCGATAAACGACACGATATATCTTATCTTATCTTTTGAAACAAAATGCAGATTAGATCGTTACCCTCTTGTCGGGGGAGGGGGGGGGGATACAAACGAACAGAGATAAACTATGACAAAAGATCAAAAAATACATCGAACGAAATATCCAAATAGAAGAAAAAGAAGAAGAAGAAGAAGAAGAAGAAGAAGAAGAAGAAGATGAAGAAGAAAATAAAAAAGAGGAGGGGGGGGGTTGGTTCTTACTCTCTCGAGTAAAAAGGACATTTAAATATTCGTCGAATGGCAACGATCGGCCTAGAGACACTCGGTTAACGCTTTAACGTTCTCAAAGAGAGCCGAGCTGAGCGAAGCGGAGTCGGCGCGTAAGATCCGGTTAAAGTGCACTTACCTATGGTGCGCTTAATAAATTAGAAAAGACGTTTGAAACGTAGCGTAAAATATAGGTTAGCGGCCTCCTCCAGTCGTCGTCGTCGTCGTCGTCGTCTTCTTCTTCTTCTTCTTCTTCTTCCTCCATCTGCACCACCACCACCACCAACACCACCACCACCCCCTCCCCGCCATCTCGTCTTCCTCTTTCTTGTCCTCTTTCTCCACCTAGTCGTTTTCTTCGTCATCTTCGTCGTCGTCGTCGTCGTCGTCGTCAGCAACGGCTGCGTCCTCCCTCACAAAATTCGCGAGGTCGTCTATGGAAACGTTTTCTCTCTCTCTCTCTCTCTCTCTCTCTTTCTCTTACATATATATAGACGTAATATATACACATACTCTCGTTTCCTCGATATATAACATCTCGTGCCTCTCTATCTCTATATCTCTTTCTCTCTATATGTGTGTTCTACCTCTCTCTCTCTCTCTCGTTCTCTCTCTGTTCGCCAACCCGGCCGTGTGCCATACTGTATAATGTACAGAGCGTGAGCGAGATGAATGGCAAGATGGCGACGAATATTTCATGAGACGCATTAATATTGCAACGTCTCATCTCACGGATGTATCGAGGTAACATAATGCGCCGCTATAGATAGCTCCTTATTAAACCAAGACGCCGCCGCGTTGAGCAACGCTTCTATCTATAATCCTCGCTCAGCAAAATCCTGCTTTCCGGTCTGCTCGCACTATACTCTCTCTCTCTCTCTCTCTCTCTCTCTCTCTTTATTTTGCATGCATTGTATCTATCAGTCCCTTTCTATCTTTCATTCGACATTGCTCTCTATCATCGATGATCAATTATTTCATAACTAATCAGTCTCTCCTTGAATACACCTAAATTACCATAAAACAAGCATAGACAATCTTACAATGATTTCATTATGAATAATATAATATATGTATATACTATATACACAGATAAATGTAGTATATGTAGTATATATAATATATAATACATACAATATAATATAGAAATTGACTTTTTATCTATCTACAATAGAATATCATAAGAATATACAAGAAATCCTATAAAAGTATTTTATTCTTACTGTAAAACTAATAATAAGAAAGTTTTGGTCTATCGTCTCAAAAATAAAATGTAAAATACAAAAATAGAACGTACCAAGTACTTATAAAAATAATCTTACGATATCTAAATTGTATCCTATCAAGTCAAATTTACACCGACAATAAAAATATTATTTTACAATCAAATGTAATATCAATTTACAAGTTTAATAATCCTAAAATGGGTTTCCGTGTAGACGAATTTAGAGGCTTTGCATTACAAGCAAATATTAATTATTTCCAATTTATTATGGAAATTAATACGAATAGGTACTCTTCTCCTTTCACTAACTGTATACATATATAATAATACTTATCATCGAAGTAAAGTTTCCTATTTTAATTCGAACAATTTCTCGGTGAATAATTATTTACGTATATATATATATACATACACGATTTATAACTATGTGTATAGTCTATAAAATAAACCGTTTAAAATATATTATAATATATTGGGGAGGGGGAAAAAAGCAGAGAAATAAAAAAAAAGAAAAGAAAGAAAGGAGGGAGGGAGGGAGTGAGGGATGGGGGGAGAAGGGTCCCGGGTGATGTTGTTATCTAATTGTAAGTAGTAAATATTTCTCGTTAGTTAATATCGTTTTTATTCGCTAATGCATTTTAAACATTCCTAGCCAAGGTTGTTGCTTGCTATTAATAGCATTTCGTATCATGCTGCGTCTTTCTCTCTTTCTATCTTTTCAGTTTGTGTCGGTCTGCAGTGTCGGTCATATCTCTTTCTCATTCTTTCTTTCTTTCTTTCTTTCTTTCTTTCTTTCTTTCTTTCTTTCTCTTTCTACGAGTCAGTATATAATGGAGCGTAGGGATACCCCCTAACAGTAATATAGACTCGCTGGTGATAGATGCCGAGGCTGTCTTACCTTTCTTGCCCCAGCGCAAATGTATGGACAATCATCCATCAGCCGTTCCCGCTGAACGCCGCAAAAAAGAAAGAAAAAAACAAAAAAAAAAAAAGGAAAAAAAAAAGGAAAGAAAGAAAGAAAGAAAAAAAAGGAGCAAAGCTCGTTCTGTTAGCTAGCTAGCTAGCTAGCTAGTAAGCTAGCAAGCTAACTCGACTCTCTTCTCATCTCTGTCTCTCTCTACCTACTTTCACCTCTTCCCACCCTCCTCGACTATTCGTTTTGCGCATCTAATGCAACGAAATTAATTACCCGGCTATATACGCGTAGAGATAATAAAATATAATATTATTATGGTTATTATAACGTATGGATGTACTTAACCGAATAGAAAATGAAAGAAAATGAGATGAGAAGAAGAAGAAGTAGTAGTAGTAGTAGTAGTAGTAATAGTAGTAATAGTAATAGTAATGGTAGAAGGAGGATTTATAAAATAGTTTAATCATACGTCATTATTTTACAATGACGGATTTAATCGATGTGGATAAACCTTTATAACCAAAACTTATATATCCTATATAAAATTCGTAAAAAAATGTCGAACGATATTGTAAGATTTTTTTTGTTCTCGTGTTGGGGGGTTGTTTGGACCATCCAGCACAACCACCAACACCAACATTGGGCTCTCCCGGTCAAATTATCGACGACTCGACGAGAGTCTAATCGCGACGACGAAAGCAGTCGTCAGCTCGAGAGCGGCGAAGAGGGTGCATCGAGATCGAGAGGGAAATGAGTAAAGAGTGAGAAAGAGACAAAGAGAAATGCTGAAGGAGAATGAGAATGAGAATGAGGAGGTGGGGGTGGTGGAGGGACGCTCGGTATAAAGTGCAATCAAACATTGATCGCGCGATGCAGAAGCCGCTTGCCTCTTGCTAGGTTTCTACCTACGTGCGTATCGAATGCATACCATGGGGTTGCATCGCGCATGCATGCGAGCCAGCCCGTGTTTGTGTTTTGAGGGGAAACGCGTTCTCTCTCTTTCATCCCCTTCCCCCTCACCCTTTCCCCTCCCCCGCGACGCGGCCAAGGAATCGATAGCCCCCGCGTGTTTCCGAGGTACGAGCACGTACGAATAATTCCTCTTCGTCCTATCGAAATCGATCGGAACCGATCTTTCTATTCTTCATTCTCTCCTACCCACAATCCTTTCACCGATTTCAGAAAGAACATTTTTACCTTTCCAATAACCGGAAGCTTCTTTTTCTTTCTTCTTTTTTAATAACTCCTTCTCAGCCGGTTACAGCAAACTTTCTTTAATATTGCAATCGTTGATTTGTAATCTGCAACATAATTTGAATTTTGTTAAGTAATTTCTTATCGAATGAATAATTAACAAAGAAGGTTATCCGATTGAGGATAATAATAAGAAAATATTGTACGTTCTTTTCCGGATCGTGATTATTGTTAGAACGAGCTGATTATAGAAAGGGAAGAAAAAAAAAAAAAAGAAAAAAATAGAAAAAAAAAATGGTATGTCCGATACGTCAGGTTGCTCGTTACGTGGATTTTCTCAAAGAGTATTATAAACGAGGAACACAAACGAGTGGCAATCGGTGAGAAAGTATCACCCCTCCTTAGAGGAAAAAGCGTTCAACGTTCTTGTAAAAGGTTTCCTTTAGAAATCGATTTCTTCGATCGATATACCACCTGTTTGCACTTTCTTATCTCTCCCTTACTCTTGGACGACACAGTAAGTCGTGTTTTCATCCCCCTTTTTTCTTTTTTCTTTTCTCTTTTTCATTCTTTTTTCTTTCATTCTTTTTTCTTCTACTTCTACTTCTACTTCTACTTTTCTACTTTTTCTTATCTTCAAACAGAAAGTTAATACTTTTAAACGTAACATAGGACAAACCACTATCAATCCCCCATTCGTATATTTTTTCTTTATATACGTGTGACGTTTCTTTACTTTTCACCTAACGATAAAATGCAACGTCTTTAGCTATGCGATTACGTATATAACAACTATTATTTCTATCTTTTCTAATACGCATCCTACTTAAATGCAATAAACTTTCTACATAGAATAATGTTGTTTAAATGATCGTATACTCCCTGAAGAACAAACAACTTAATGCGATTTTAAACTGGGACAGAAAGATAACGCGTGCACACGTATGTATCTATGTTTGTTGTGTGTGTGTGTGAGCGGTTAAAGAGAAAGACTAAAGTCATAACTATTATCCTTGGAAAGTTAAGTGAAAATCAACACTTCTGTGATATACAAATTAAAAAATCGAACATAACTTAGTTTGATTTTAAAAAGAACACGTTATCGATAAAATCCATGTGATAATCGATCACAGTTTCCAACAAAGATCCTTTCGATGATCGATCTCCGTTTTCGAAGATCTTCGTCGTGTTCAAACAATAAACCCAATCTTTTCCTATATAGATTTGATATAATAGCGATTCTGTAAACCGCTGATTGATCTCTTCGTGCAGCTCGTTCATTCTCATAAAAAGATTTCCGACTTTTGTATCCGACTCGGTTGTCAGAGAACCGTGAAATATCGCTTTTACAAACCTATGTGGAATAACAAATCCGACGATTTTATCGATAAAACGATACAACATTGTCTCTCTCTCTCTCTCTCTCTCTTTCTTTCTTTTTCTATCTATCTATCTATCTTTTTATCTTGTACTATGAATATTCCTCGATATCAAATTTGAATGACATTTTACTATTTTCAATGTTTATAATTAAATCGGATCTTTCTTTATAACATTTTATCTTACATTTATCTTAAATATTATTACGTAAATTCATTTTGACGTATCTTTTTCATAAAAAGGACACCCTTGTATTGCATTGCATTTGCATTATTAACTTTAATGTAATTAAAACAAAAAAATACTCGATGGATCGGGTATACAAAAAAGAAAAAGAAAAAAAAAAAAGCGGTTTTAAACGACATTTAAAATATACGCAATTAAAATGTAAAATGATTTTGAGAATTGAACAAATAAAAAGTTCAATACGACGAACTCTCGAAATGATGGTCTGTGTGAAAAAGAAGCAAATTATTTTACCGAACGTTAATCAATATATTCCAATTATATATTCTTATAAATAATTAAGTATTATAATAAAAAATAAAAAATAAAAAAAAATAAAAAAATATAATTAACGAGAAACACAAGAGAACGAATTGATTTATTTAATAAGATTCGTATATACGTACATATTTTCCTATTAGGTAATTATTCGATCATTTTTATACAGGTACGCAGTTAAGTATCATTGAGAAAGAAAGACAGAGAGAGAGAGAGAGAGACAGAGAAAAAAAATAATAGAAAAAGAAAAAAAAAGTGAAGGAGGATCGTAAGGAAAATCGATAGAAAAAAAAAAAAGAAAAAAAGAAAAAAAATGCTTTTCTCTCTCTTTCTCTCTTTCTCTCGAGGGTTATACGGAGGGTTAATCGCGTTAGTCCCAATGACTTTCCCTTCCGCCCTTGCACGTGGAAAGGGAAAGACGAGTCGAGTCGCGTGCGGATGGCGATCGATGCGCTTTCGCGACGTAATGATAAAAAACGAGGGTAATTACGAGAGCCCTTCGAGTCGAAGCGCGGAAAACGCAATCGAACTGAACTACCTTTAGCGCTTAACCTAAGAGAGTGTGTTATTTCTGATCGATACCAGTACACTATATTGCTAACAGATCTCGTCATCTTTATTTATTTATTTATTATTTTTTTTTTATTTATTTATTTATTTATTTATTCTTTTCCTTCCTACCCTTTTTCTTCTTTGCATTTCAAATATCAAGAGACTCGTTAATATTTACAACTACTTGCAATGCATATATATTGGATAACTTGTTTTTCATTTTTCTTTTTTTTGTTTATATATAATTTAAAATTTTCTTTTTATGACAATTAATTTATGTTCTTATATTTCATTTTGTATATACTTAATTTATTATATATTTCATTTGGCCGTAGTATTAAAGTATCGTAAAATCTGTGTGTAGGGGTTTGTGCAATAGAGTAAATAACAGATTATATTGGGGTGAGTTCAAATGAATTTTTGTCTTATATATTGTTAAATATAAAAACTCCGAAAAATTATAAACATTGTAGTATATATATATATACATACATATCTTTAAATATTTTACTGCAGTTGATAATCAAACTCCACTCGGGTTTTATATTTCACATTTATATTTTTACATTATTATATTATATTTTATTATTCAAAGTACAATCAAGTTTATGAAATGTAAATGAGGCCTTCATAAAATAAAATGTGTATAAGTACGAGAGTGCTATAGAAAATAAAAAAAAAAATAATATAATAATAATAATTATAATAATAATATTAATAATAATAAAAATAAATAACGGTAGAATTTATTATTCTCCCTCATCGCGAGTGAGAGCCTGGAATGATTATTAATTATTAATGTAAAAAAAAAAAAAAAAATGTTTTATTTTTTGACAATTATAATATCGTACGAGTCGAATATTCGTATCAATTCTATTATTCATAAGTTACGCATTCATTTAAATTACGATCGATTATAATACATCGCGTCGAATAGATTTTTTTGTTTTTTGTTTTTTCAATATTTTCTTTATCCAACTCGATTATACTTAAAAAACATTGACGAACAAAATAAAAACAATATTTAACGTACGTATATAATAATGAAACGTCTTAACAACCCTTTGTACTTCTATGTCAAGTGTGACTCGACATCGATTTTTACATCAAAAGATATCATAACTTTGAAAATTACAAAATATAACAATAATGAAAATAAAATGGACATTTTATTTCAATTATTTTGTTCTTTTTACAATATATTTAATAAATTATCATAGTTTTCAATTAAAGTCAATTTTATATAAAAATATTTAAAATCATTGGAATCTGTTGAAAACAAAATTGAAATAAATATCATTCAAAGTGCTAAAAGGGTTCAAAAACACGATATAGATAAAACATATTTTACAATAATAAACTTTATGTAATAAATATATTGTATATGTAATAAAAATAGTCAAAAAATAAAAGATCCGAAGTGATACGATTGTGGTAATTTAGTAATATGACTCGATTATAATTTCAATGCATTAACTATCGAAACCATTTTAACCGTATCATATCTGTCCTCTCTCCCTCTCTCTCTCTCTCTCTCTCTCCCTATCTCTCTTTCATTCTAATGGTATAACGAAGTAACAGACTCTCCGATATACGGTTAATAGTAAAAACGAATTGTCCTCGGTCGGAAGAACAAAGACGAGCGACGGGATCGGTGGTGCGCAAGTGGACGCTGAAATTCGTATTTAAACGAGGTTAGTAGATCCATCGGATAACATTTTCGACTAACTCGCTCGCATCGAGACTGGGGCTTCTATTTACTAAACTCGCGTAAACAATTCAGCCGGACAGTTTTAATCCCAGCCTTGAACGCAAAGCTCAACGAACTGTACTCGTTAACGAACACAGGAATACGATAATAATCGATTGTACGATCGATTGGCCGATCGATGTGCGAGTGTATGCGTATGTGAGCATTTTTTGTTTTTCTTATCGGCAGATCGATCAATCGTTTATAAATTTCTACGTTTGTTGTTTTCTATGAAATAAAACAAGTTCAAAAGAAAATCCGGAAGTTGGGGGGTTGCTGCTGCGTACAACTCTACTGCCGCCTGCTGCTGCCTGTTTTAAAAGCTCACATTTCCTCTACCCTTTTTCTCCTTCTTCCCTACTTTCTCACAAACGGAAAAAAGTCAAAGTCCGTTTTGCAATTTTTCTCTCTCTCTCTCTCTCTCTCTCTCTCTCTCTCACTTTTTTTCTATTTCCCCACCCAAGCTACTAACTAGCTCTACCCTGTGGTTCAACCAAACGAACAGACTTTTCCTTAATCGTGAATCTCGTTGAGCTAAAAAATAAATAGCCACTTCGTGAAAAGGGCAACGTCCTCCCGGTCGGTGAATTTAGAAATCCCAGGTCCCCCCCTGTTCCTGTTCGCCGACGAACAGATGCATCCGTCTCACCGAGATTAATAATGTATTATCCAGTTTGCGATTCTAGACGGGAAAATAATGGTTACAATAATTCGAATACGATTCATGCAAGCCCACGCGTCAACTACGACGACGACGACGACGACGACGCCACGATGACTATGACGACGACGACAAACGATAGTGACGATGATGCTCGACGACGATGTTGACGACGATGAGAAAAAGAATAAAAAGAAAGATAGAATAGGATGAAATTATACCTCGATTACGAGACGATGATCCACCTCTTATAAAATGTTGAACGTAAATGTCTTCTCTCTCTCTCTCTCTCTCTCTCTCTCTCTCTCTCTCGTTTTTTTTTTTACTTTCTTCTCGTCGTCTAGCTGTTCGTTTCGAGTTCGTCAACTTTCTTTTTAGCTTAATTTTCCCTCTATTTCTCTCTCTTCCTCTCTCTCTTTCTCTTTTCCTTTTTCCGCATTCGTTTTCTCCTTCATGACCACCCACGCGCATGCTTCGACGATCGTCGTGATTTACGAGCCCTCGATACTTTTGGCGCCAATGTTTTCTCTTTTACCTAACACGATGATCATGCGCATTCCTTCTATATAATATAATTATTATTATTTTGTTATCCATTCCCATTGGGATAATTTAACAAAAGGAAAATCATCTATTATATATTACCCCTACTACACTGCTATAATGTTGTAATAATTATCTTAAATGTCATGAGAGGGAGGGGGATGTTTTACTTTATTTTACCTAATTTATGATTTCAAATACCACACATTTAATCCTTTTCGGACGCGTGTCCACTCTGAACCACCACACAAGAAACCGTGCTAATTTTATATATATATATATATATATATATATATAATAAATAAAATATATTTAATATAATATATAATAATAAAATTACATATATATATATATATAAATTAATTCCGACCACTACGACACCCATCATGTCCAAATTGAATACGTCCGAAAAGGGTTAAAACAAAGATCTAATTATTTTACACCGATATTTATTCATTAATATTAATCTTTTGATTTTATTTATTTTCATTTATTAGTTCTTCCTCTCTCTCTCTCTCTCTCTCTCTCTCACTTCTTTAAAAGAAAAAAATTAGCAAAGTTCTGCTCAAAATAGCGAATGGAGTAACACGCGTTATCGTATCGTCGAGTTTAACGAAACTGAAGTTTAAATATCTGCCGGATGTTTGGTGTGTATATCACTTCGTAAATTTTAAGGTTTACGGCTGCTCACCCGCCACTCGTTTTCTCTACAACGCCTCGAGATTCTCGTTCCTTCTTCTCCCTTTTTTTTCTTTTTTCTTTTTTTTTTTTTTTTTCATTTTAACATTCGTTCCCTATTGTATTTGCGTGCACACGTTATTCCATTAGCTTTCTCCTTTTTTTTTTTTTGTTTTTTGTTCTATTCGCACCTCTTCTTTCTCCTGTTCTCTCTAAATATATACACGAAAACATATAACAAACAAACATTATGCTATTTTTTTCTTCACGAATAAATCTACTTTAGCATTCTCATTTTCTTTTCTATTAAAAATATTCTCTATGTTTCTAAAATTCGCACAACTTGTGGCCAATGGTATGCGTTATGCAATCAAGTAAATCGTTCAAAGATCAAAATTGAACTCTCTTTCTTTCTTTCTTTCTGTAAAGTTTCTAGAAACGTATACTTCATCCTTCTCGAAAGCCATGCGCACCTAGTCGGATGAGTTTAATCCGGCTACTAAACTTCACGTCTCACGTCTCTTCTCTCTCACTCTAGCAAACATACGCAAATACATGCAAACACAGCACATAGACACATACTACTCTCTTTCTCTTTCTCTCTCTCTCTCTCTCTCTCGCTGTACATCGTAAAGCATCATTTCGATCGGATAGGAGAACGCACGGATTTCGCGGACACCCATTGTACAGGATTTCAGACCTAGGTCCGCCAACAGCAAATCTTGTACTATACAAACCCCGGTATATCTATGGTAGGTGTACACGACTCTAATACATAGTTCAGTACTCTATCTACATACGTGCGAGCTAACATCGTACTATCCGCGTACACTGCTTCCATCCCAAGCTCGTTGCAACCCTTCTCTCTCACTCTTATCGTTTCTCCTCGCTTACCACCCAACATAGCTCGTTTCTATACCTATTCCTAACCCCATACCAACGAACACGCCCCGTCTAGTATAGTGGGCTGAAGGCTGGAGGGTGGAGGGTTGAGGGTGGTGCGTACACGCGCACAAAACTCGACTATTACCGATACACCTAAATGCATGTATCTTCTATCTATCTATCTATCTATCTATTTATCTTTATCTATCTTTCTCTCCATCTTTATCCGACTACAAACGTAGGGTGTCTGTTCTTTCTCCGAGCACGAGTTCAACGTCGTCGACGACGTTCAGCGCCTCGCAGCTTACCTCCCATCCTCGAACATTATTCAAAGGATAATCCATTCCTTATATATATATTAAACCCTCTCCTCCTCCTCCTCCTTCTCCTCCTCTCCTCTTTCTTCTTCTGCTACAAGGACGATCTATCGACTCGATAAATCACGCTAAATTCGTCCCATAGATATCCTTATTCTTTATCTTGATATTTTTTTTTCCTTTGGTCTAAGAATGAAATGGATAGAATGAAAGAAAGAAAGAAAGAAAGAGAAAGAGAAAGGATGGTGGTGGGTGCGTAGTTGGAGATTCGACTTGAATCGAGAGGGCACTCAACCCTATTGAGATAATACACAGCGAGAAGTATTTATACCAAGAAGCCTTGTTCTCCCATCGGGAGGTTGAGATCGACGAAGGAAGAGGACCAGCAATAAGAGGAAAAAAGAGAGAGAGAGAGAGAGAGAGAGAGTGGGGTAGGCTGAGTGTTGCTTGAAAGGAAAAGGAGAGAAATAAAGGAAGAAAAGAAGCTTTTCGCGGTACTAATGCAAATATACACGAACCGTCCTCGTTTTCCCTTGGAATATTCTTATCGTTGTTGAGTCATTGCCGAGGGAACATCAAAATTACCAAAGTCTTTATTTGCGATCTTTACAAGAGAAAGAGAGAGAGAAAGAGAAATAATTTAATATTTTTCGAACGTATTCAATTTGGACATGGGTGTCGTAGTAATCGGAATTAATTTATATATATATATAGTAATAAAGTTAATAAATTAAATAATATTATAAATAATAATATAATAAATAAATAATATTGCTATATTAAATTAATATTAATCCCTTAAGTGGAACAATTTTGGCTCAACGTAATACAACGCCGCTCGAGTTAACTCAAACGTGAAACTTAAGGGGTTAATATTATTTATAAGAATATATATATATATATATATTTATTTATACATATTATTTATACATACGACCAGAACGGTAAAAAGGCTTTGGCGGCTGAGAATAGACACGCGTCCAAAAAGGGTTAATGTTTTTCCTTTTGTTTTGTTTCAATTGTTGATTACGTGATTATCAAAATATTCGAATCATTCTCGAAAGAAAATTTATCACCCTCGATCTATATTTGTACGCAAAAATAAAACGGATGATGGATGATATCTCCTATCTCTTTCGAAATTTAAACTAAAAAAAGAAGATGGTGAAAAAAGTCAACAACAACAACAACAACAAGAAGAAAAAAAAAACTCATTTTAAAATTTAGTCTTTCTCGATGAAAACGTCTTTTTCTACCTTTCAAACAAATCACGTTTCCGCATACAATTCGTAACGCATCTCTCCCTCTCTTCTTTCTCTCTCTCTCTCTCTCTAAAGGATAGCAAAATTTTACGAGTTCGTCTCGCGCATAGACAACGATTTATTTCATTTACGCGAGCATTAAAGTCTTCGGAAGGATGTATATCACCGACGGTTATATCAATCAGCAACGCGTTAAAACAAACGTTGCACTCTTCGTTCTCTCTTTCTCTCTTTCTCTCTCGTTCTAGCATGGTCCATAGAAAAGCCACGGGCGATGTCATCGTGCGCATCGATTTCGACAGCAAAACGAGCACGGCCGCGTCCTGCTACCTGTAGAACGTTTCACGATATATAACTTGTACACGAACACATAGATAAAAAAAAAATATATATATATATATATATATTGGGGTACAAAAGGAACAACGAGAAAAATGAAAAAGCGCCCGCCAGCTTTACCGAGAAAGGAAAAAGGATTTTTTTCTTTTTTGTTTTTTTTTTTTTTGTTGTATCTCGCATACGCACTTTGTTCGATCGGATGGTAAAAAAGTTAAGTGGAAATAGAAACTCTCTATCGAGTTAGTTCTTTAATGACGACAACGACGACGACGACGACAAAAAGAACATGAAAAATAAAAAAATACAAGAATACAAAAAAGGAAGGTGGACAAAATATTGTCCATTGAAATCACTCGTATGATTTGTTAAAGCAATAATGACGAGGAGGAGTTGGTAATAACGAAATGCAACGAAATCAGCTTGGCACACCGCGCCATATAAACGCGAAACAATCCGATTCTCGTCGAGTTTAGTTCTATCTCATTCTCGCATACACTCCGTTCTTTTATATATACCAAATACACGCGACATATGTGGATGCGTGCATACGTACGTACGTACGTACGTGCGTGCAATGCATGTGTGTATATTCGTTACGTGTGGTCTCCCTCCGGGGGAGACAAGCCAGCCGGCATCAATTTATCGTAAATAAATAAATCTATTTATTCGAGCGCTCTCGTGTCGGTAGAGTCGTCCGTCCTGTGTATACGTGTGCGTCAACGCGAAAGATAAATAGCCGGAGATGACGAGTTTCGAGAGTAATATGTATGTAGGTATACGCGCGTTAGTTTAAACATTAGGACTCTACCCGAGTTACCTACCAATGTAGGAAAAGGGTTATACGCGAGCTGCTTCCCCATTACCCAAGTTACGACATATTATAATCGCATCAATTTACTGTCATCTTATATCTTAATGCAAAAAAGATATAATAATAAACAAACGTGCAACCGAAAAAAACAAAAAAAAAACGAAAAAAAAAGATCAATAAAAATCTACCCAACGCGTTTGTTACGAATAAAACCACAAGACCGGCTATTTTTCCATTCGAAACTTTTCAGATTTAATTGTAAGTCAAAAGTTCATTATAATACAACGAAGAAAATAATATGAAATATCATTCGTTAATAATTTCTAATTAAACATCGTATCTCTCTCGTCTCGATATACGAAGTTAGCCTTTTTTAAATTAAACAAATTAAAGTTCAGAAGAAGATACATATATACAATTAAAGGAGTCGATGAGCCTAAAAGTTTCTCCTGGACACGTCGTAAGTGAACATAAACGATCTCTCTTTCTATCTCTATTTGTGTATCTCTCTCTCTCTCTCTCTCTCTTGTTAGCTGGTAGTGCCGCTGGCTTTACCCCTTTATCTCAACCCTTCCTCATTCCTCCCTTCGTTTCACCCTCACTCTTTTCCTCCCTCGTTTCTATCCACCACCACCACCGTTGCCGTTGCCGTTGCCGTTGCCTACGCCGCCGTTCTCTCTTTCGTCCGACGTTAATTTAGACGAATTTCATTAGAACAAACGAACTTTGCTAATCCGCGCTAATCTGATTAGAAATTTGCTGCGGCGCTGCATTCTGCTACGTGAAACTACGAGCGACGCGATGGCGACGCTCACGAGGACGAGGACGAGGACGAGGACGACGGTGTCGAGGATTGTCGTGTTGACTGAAATCCCTGTGCCTATCTCCTACCTTCCTTCCTTCCTTCCTTCCTTCCTTCCTTCCTTCCTTCCTTCCTTCGTTGCTTCCTTCCTCTTTCACTTTCTCACTCTCTTACTCTTTCTCGCAAAAGCTAAAGCTAAAGCAGCAGCAGTAGCAGCAGCAGAAGCAGAAGCAGCAGCAGTAGTTCACCCCCCAACCCCCACCTATATCCTTGCCCGGCAAATATTTGCAGGAATTAGCCCCAGTACGACGACGACGACGACGACGACGACGACGACAACGACTACTATTACTTTTACTTCAACTATCATCACCTACTAAAATCCTTGACAATCAATCTAAAAATCATTCGATAAATTCTTTTCCTTTCTTTTTAATATTTATCCTAGTAGAACACAAAATATTGAAAAATATTGAATACATATAAATATATTTAATATTAAAAAGACGTTAAATCTCTTTTTAACTCATTAACTGCCACAATCCCCATTTGGAGATTTTGGAATTTTACGTACACCACTCGGTTTTATGTGGACTGTATAAAAAAAAAATGGCATAATAATAGCTATGTTTTATGTATAAGATAATAATAAAAGAAATAAGTAATAGTCTCTTATTATAAGTTTTTTTCGTGCAATCAGCCACAATCCCTATTTAAGACTTTTAAAAAAATATAAATATTTCTGAAACAAAAAAAACAAAAATAATTTAGCAATTAATGGGTTAATATTAAATACACATGTATTCGATATTTATAAAAAGAAAAGAAAAGAAAAAGAAAAGAAACAGAATCCTATGAATATAACAACGCAGAACTTGTAAAAGAAAACAATCTTAGAAAAGAACTAGAAAAAAAAAAACAAACAAAAAAAAAGGAAGAAAAATATTCGGTGACATATAGGACGATTAACAGGTGTAAAAGCATATGAGAGGAAGAAGATGGATGGGTATATGAGAGCACGAGAGAGAAAAATAAGAAGAAGTATGTATATAAAGAAAATAAGAGAGTGAGAAATAAAGAAAGAAAAAAGGAAAATAGAAAGAGAGAACGATGGAAGTATCAAAGTGAGAGGAAAATCTTTCTCTTTTCCGTATAGAAGACACGTATCTTTCTCTCTCTCTTTCTCTCTCTCTTTCTCTTTCTCTTGGCTTGGCCATATTTAATTCAGGAACCCTCTTCGACCAAGCAAGCGTGTACGACGGATGCCTTCTCCTCCTCTGTTTTCTCGAGGCCGAGTCTCTGAGAAAGAAAGCGAGAGGAAAAGAAGTAGCGATGAGAGGAGCAAACTATGCTTGACGTTTACGTCGGA
This sequence comes from Polistes dominula, assembly GCF_049000335.1. Classification (NCBI taxonomy): domain Eukaryota; kingdom Metazoa; phylum Arthropoda; class Insecta; order Hymenoptera; family Vespidae; genus Polistes; species Polistes dominula. Next base: position 1,464,155 of record NW_028300963.1, read on the forward strand.
GTAAAAAAAGAAAAACTAAAGAAAGCAAGAAAGAAAGAAAGAGTGAGTTAGTTGAAAGAAGAGGATGAAGAGAAGGACGGGAGAGGGTTGGAAGAAACAAGAGAGAGAGAGAGAGAGAGAGAAGGGATATATGCAAGCTCGGAGGCCTCATTTCCATTAGCGGCATGCATCATACAGAAAGCAGGCTGATGGCACATAGTCGTGTGCCCACGTTACACCGTCATTGCTGGCGTTCATCGTCCCAAAGTCGCCACCCTTTTTTTTTTTTCTACAACCCTGACGCAACCCTGACGCGTCAACGCGAATTCTTTTCAACTTTTTCTTCGATCATTTTTTTTTTTTTTTTTTTTTCATTGATTTTCTTACTTTTTCTTTTGATTCATTCATCAATATGTCATTAAATGTACAAATGAATTCGAGTATCTTATAAATTATTCGAATTATTTTTCCTCAAAAAAAACTACCAATAAAAATATAACTTTATCTCTTAACCCTTTTGAGTGTTGAATACTTTTAAGTAAAATCTTTTGTAGAAAACGGAATAATTTATTATTAACTAGATTATAATAATAAATTATATTTTATAATTAAAGTTTTTCTTTGTGAATATAATTTAATTAATTAATATAAACAACAATGGAGAGGAGGGGATTTGGTATTTGCGGCAATGAACTTTCAAGTTGCTAATGCCAACTAATAATAATAATAATAATAAATATGCTTCGAATCGCGATAAGGTTAGTAATTTTTACTAAACGCATATATACGTCCATAGCACTCTCTAACGGGTTAAATCTCTTAAATCAGAGAAGTATCGAGTATTGTTGGAATAAAGTGAAATTTGGTATGCTAGCAAACACTCTCTTTCTTTCTTTCTTTTTCTTTCTCTCTATGAGGAAAAAGACATAGAACCGAAAATAATATACGAGGTCGATTATTCTGGGAAAAAGAAGAAGACGATAGAGAAAGAGAAAGAGAAAGAGAGAGGAGGAAAGAGTGTGTGCACGAGCTCCCTTGCAATTTTCTCGTCAATGCACACGTCAGACTGCACGTCGTACGTTCTTCGACGTTATTCTTTCTCTTTCTCTCTTTCTATCCCACCCTTCTTTTTCTATTTCTCGACTGCACCGTCACAGGGACACGAGACAATGAAAAATGCACGCGACACGATATACTACTGGCTTGCACGTCCGAACTACGACTGCACTGATGTTCACTTTCTCTCTCTCTCTCTCTCTCTCTCTCACTCTCACTCTCTCTCTTTCATTTCGACATGCAGTTGCCAGAAACGGCTACGGTCTGTTCGATAATTCTTTGTGTGGTTTAACTCGAGATGCGTGCAGCCGTCGTCGGTAGTGGTCGTTTCTCGAAATTACGCTCATCCCTCGATTTTACCTAAGAGAGAAAGAGATAGATACTCTCTTTGCGAAGAATCGCGGTTACCTTTGAATTGCATATGCATGCATGCATTTATGAAATATACGTTTAGTTACTCCTTCTCTACGATACTTTTTTTTTATTCTATCCGTATTGGTTACTTTCTTTCGATAAGTATCTTATTATGATTATTTTTGTAATAATAAGTATAAACGTATTATTATTTATAATAAAAAAATATAATATAATATAAAATCCCAACGTTTGCAAGTATAAATAAAAAAGGTGTCCATTGTTTGCAAAATAATTTGCTACGCGCACGATTAATTAAATTATTCAAGGGAGAAATAGTTTCTTTTTTTATATCTCATCCCCTCCTCTCCTTAGTTCATCCATATTCTTCGATCTATCTACCTATCTATCTATAGGTATTATAAACCCTCTTCTTCTTGTTATTCCCTTTTTCCCCACTCCAAGTCTCCTTCGAGACAAATAGGTAGGGGGTTTATTTTACTGAACCGAGGCAAGTGCACTCCAGATAGAGATAGAGAAAAAGAAAGGAAATGATAGATAGAGATAGAGATAGAAATAGTGATGAGGGGAGGGGAGGGGGTTGAGAGAGAGAGAGAGAGAGTTTGGTGAAAAAATTTCCGCTCCGGTTCGCCGGTTTTAAACAAAAAGCCTTTAGTTGGCCCAACAAACTCGTGGATCAACAGAACTTTTTCTTCGAGTGGGTCCGAAGCTGCTTCGCGTTGCTTGCTTGCACGTTTATCTTCCTCTCTCCCTCTCTCTCTCTCTCTCTCTCTCTGAGGAAAACAGATAGAAATAGAGAGAAAGGGAGAAAGCTAAGCAACGATAGCTATATATAGTAAACGGTGATAGCCCAATGATGGAAAAAGAAGAGTAGGAAAAAAAAATGAGTAAAAGAAGAAGAAGAAGAAGAAGAAGAAAGGCACGATTGGCGTTGAATTGCTGTGCACTGACTGGCTGAGCTAACCAATGGTAGTAGTAATGGTGGTGGTTTATATCAAACCACTGAAAAATGCGAACAACAGTAGCAGTAGCGGCGTCGATGATGAAACCCTTAAAAATTAATTTGAAAAGTCGGGTGCGAGTGGACTCCTCCTGAAAAACGCTTTTGGATATATGAGGTGGTTAGTCCCTCCCTTTTTTTCGCGACGACCACTGATGCAACTGTGAGCAGCGCCGGGGAGATATAAAGAGAAGGTAGAGAAAGTGTATAGGAGGTGGGGGCAAGAGAAATCCTATTGCAGAAATCGCGAAACCGCCGCGAGAGTACGGAGGGAAACTTTCGAAATGAAGCAACTTTGCGTGTGTCTTGCGCTTTCGACGCTTGCGTCTCGCAACCCCCTTTTCATGGAAAAGCCCAGAAAGCCTCACATATTAGCAAAGTTGTCGGCGGAGGCGCGCAGAACCTCCACCTCCTTTTCTGTTCTTCCCTATCTCCACCCCCTTCCTTCCTTCCTTCCTTCTTCTTTCTCTTTCTATTCTGATTCTCCAAACCATTCCTTTTCTACTACTTCTTCTACTTCTTCCTTCTACTTTTCACGATATCGACGCCAAAATTTGTTCTAGCTAGGTAGCTTGCTTGCTTACTTACTTGCTTACTTTGCTTTGCTTTGCTTTGCTTTGCTTTCTTGCTTCTGGTCAAACTGAGAGATAAAATCTCGCGATTCTTAGCTTAAAAGAAGGGAATAAGGATGGTTATTAGTATTAGACTATCCTTATTCGTTTCATAGAACCTTTTCTCTCAAATTTTCCTCCTTCTTCTTCTTCTTCTTCTTCTTCTTCTTCTTCTTATCTTCGTTACTTTTCATTGTACCAGGGAGTAATACTTAGGAGTAAGGGTAGACTTTTATTTAACTTTATATTCTTCGGTTTATTTTCATTCGTTATGAAGCTTTTATATAAAGTGTGGATAAATATATATACACACACCTTTCTTTTCTTTCCTTTCCTTTCCTTTCCTTTCCTTTCCTTTCGAGTAGGTTCAATTTGTTTTTGTTTTTGTTTTTTTTTTTTCGTTTATTATTATTTCCCGTTATATTTTTGTGTAAGTTGAGATAAAAATTTTCGTGGTTGTTGTTTGCTTGAGAATAAGAAAAAAGAAAGGGATGGGGTATTTATAATGGAATCTTAAGAATTAATAGACGTTTACTCGAATATCCGCTTTTTATTTCTTCACTCGGAAGAAGGAAATATTTTGATGAAATTATTTTGAACGAAATGATTCAAATGATCACCGTTTAGTTTATAATAACCCAATTTACATATGCGACAAATGATACTCAATAATATAATAATAAGATTTGAATATAAACGAAAAATGATGGACAAACTCATGACTTGGATTTTTTTGTTTCTTTGTTTCAGGCCAAGTTGTTGGAATCCTCCCACGCTTGGCTCGGCAGTGGTGCCTCCACCTCCAGTTTAGCAGGTGAGTTTCTTACCGAATGTCTCACAGAGTCAACTACGTCTAATTAATTCACCTACATCCCCCAATCTCCAACATCCGTAAACATATTAATTATAATAATAATAATTCCAGGAAAACATATTGTTGCTCGCCAAATTAATTTCATTTCCTTTCTCTTCTTTCTGTTTATTTTTTGTTTTGTTTTGTTTTGTTTTGGTTTGGTTTTGTTTTGTTTTGACTTTTCTACCGTTTGATTTACCGTGTAAATAATAATAATAATTTGAACAATTTACAAAAAAATCTAAAATTATTTTTATCACACTAATTATAACACGTTCCTTGCCACGTGTACCACTGGTGGTACACTTATCATTAAACATATTTATTTAATGCACTCAAAATATATGTTTATAACAAATTAAAAATATTCCTATTAATATATTGATAATGCAATAATAGAACAAAACACATGAGTTTGTTTAATTGTTACATTTACAATAATTAATAATTAAATGTGTAATGTGGTTGATTTTGTTCAAGCACAATTAAATGACCTGAATGACAAGTCAGGTTAAAAAGGGCTTGGCACGGAACGTGTTAAAAATAAAAATAGAAAAAAATGAGAGAGGGGGGAAAGGAAAGAAAAGGGTAGCAATAAAAAGAAAGAAAGGTGCTGTTCTCGAAGTTTTTTGGTTATTTTTGAAAAAAAAAAACAGGAAAAAAAAAAGGAAGAAAATGCATAAGGTTAGCAATGGCGGTGGAAAGAGAGAGAAAAGAAGGGGAGTAAGTGTCGTTACTCCGGCAATAATAAAGCGAGTGGAATGCGTTTTGCTTTTAATATAGAAAGCAATTTAGATAGACGACGAAACGACGCTGGGCATCGGTTTAATAGCAGCGATAACGCGTTCTCACAATTCGTGACGCTCGCAAACGTAACCGTGAGTTTTGCTTGTACACGTGGGACCCTGGGTTGGTTGGTTGGTTGGTTGGTTTGTTGGCTGGCTGGCTGACTGGCTGACTGGCTAGTTTTCCTTTTCGAGTTTCACGGTAAATCGAGTACAACGAGAACGACGACTACTAACGCGGAAACTTCGAACTACTCTCTCCGTTACGCGACTCAAATCAATTCGAAAAGCCCTCCCCCCACCCCCACCCCACCCCCTCCTTGACAACAACGAGGAATATTATTTCTTAGGAAAAATGTACCTTTCGTCTTCTTCTTCTTCGTAGTTCAAAGAAAAAAGAAACTTTCATTGGTTGGTCCCATATTTTTTCATTGATTTTTATTTCCCTTTTTATTATACATTTCAATCGTGATTTGATCAAACGTGCGTGTATTTTTCTTTACTACCACAATGTTCCTATTTTTTGTTTTTTTTGTTTTTTCGATTCTTCTTCTTCATCTTCGTTTAAATTTTACTCAAATATTTATCTTTCGTTAAGATTTATTATCTACATTTTGCGAAAGAAAGAAATGGAGTCGTTCAATTAAAATATTCTTTAAAGAATAAACTAATATTCTCATTTATCTCTCATCGTAACTCGTCTCGAGAATATTGAAAAACTTCGTCATTGCGGTCATTGAAATCACCAGATATATTCGCGTTTTTATTCATTATTAATAACCTCTCTTTAAAACCTCCTTTTCGTAGGAAACCATTTATTCCTCCAATTGAATTTATCAACTTCCTCTTTCTCTTAGATTTTAGAAAAAGAGTGAAGACATCTTATTAATTATCCTTAACAAAAAAAAAAAAAAAAATTATAATATTATAAATTTGAATGATTCTTTTAGCCAACGAAAACGAGTCGCCGATCATTGTTGTTTATCGTTGTTAATCTTCTTCTTCTTCTTAATTTTGTTTTCTCGTAAGAGAGAAAGAAAAAAAACAAAGGCAGATATGTTGTCAATGGTGATAGGAAATTATAAAAAGAGAGGGAGAGAGAGACTAGAGAATAGTTAAAGATAATAAAAAAAGGTAGTCGGAAAATGGCATGACTATTTTTTAGCTGAATATACGAGCCTGCTGAAGCTGAAGGCACCAACGTGGACTCGGCATGATCTTCAAGAAGCTATCGAGGCTGTGGTTACCCAAAAAGATGAGGTTCACACAGGCATCAACTAAATATGGTATACCTAAGGGCACCCTCTACGACAACATACTTGGAAAATCGAAGAGGATGATGGTACTCGAGGAAGCTGGTTTAAATTCGAGCGAGGAAACGGCCGTCCTTGAATTTTGTTGCGACATCAGCATTAGTCCTTACAATCGACGTACGAAAAAAATCCCTTAACGTGATATTAAACTTTGTCGAAATGTTAAGACGAAAACGCGATCCTACATTTACGTTTAATGGACTAATAGGTTATCGTTGGTGGTGGGCATTTTGTAAAAAACATTCCATTGTTTCTTTATATTTCAACGATGAAAATGAGAACGAATGACCGAAAATATTTGTCATCATGATTATTATCGTCATCATTGTCATAGAGAGCGACGACGACGAAAACGACAACGATGACGACGACGACGACGACGAACACTATAGCAATAATATTTAAAAAATGAAAAAAAATAAGAGAGAGAGAGAGAGAGAGACGATCGAGAATGCGAATTATTTTTCTTACATCTTTCTTTTTTTTTTAATTATATACTATTTTTTAGATTGTAAATGTAATTTATATATACAACGATAGACTGATTTTAAAACTGTGACTTTAAGTTTTTGTGATCACATCTTGTTTTATTTTTTTTTTTTTTTTGGTATTTTAAAAAACAAATATATAAATAATAAATATTTGACGATACTTTTCATTTACAATTTAATTGAATAATATTTAATTAAAAAGTTATTATTATGATTATTATTATTATTATTACTATTATTATTGTTATTATTATTACAAAAATATGTTCTTGAAATCTTATTATTTCTATGTATTTTTACATATATTCTCAGATTTTGTATTATTATATTATATTAATCTACATTTCTATTTTATATGCAAATGTTGAATTAATTAATTCGCATTCTCACACACAAAAAAAAAAAAAACAAAAAGAAAAGAAATAACGCGATTTAATAAAATAATTATTAATAATACACGTGCCTTCTGCGTTATCTCGTCTTCCAATGGATAATTATAAACAATTTGTTATCTAATCAATTATACATACACCGAAAAATCAAACGATAAAAGACATGTCAATTGCATTCCATTTTGAATTTGTTTTTTTTTTTTTTTTTTCTTAAGAACGCGATTTAACAATTGTATATAATTTAACAATTTATGCATGAAATATTTTACACATTGATGATATTAAAAAAAAACAAAAAAAAAAACAAAAAAAGATTTCTATTTTTATGAGACATGAATTTTTCTGATCTTTTGTTTTTCCTAGGATAAATGAAAAATAATAGAATAAATGATTGATCTATGATGAATATCGATGTAATAAACTTATAGACAAAAAATTCACACGCTTATATTAATTATTGATTATTAATTATCGATGTATAATAATAATTAATCATTATATTAAAATTCGTGATAATATTGTAATATTTGAATGCATCATCATAAGTGATAACGAGTAAACAAAAAAAAAAGAAATGATATCATTTTCTTTTACGACATAACAAAAGTTATAACATTTTCCATATAGCGATAAAAAAATACTCTATTTACCAGATCGTCCAATATTTTTTTTACATATTATTACGTTACGTTATTCTTATTATTATTAATTTAACGTAAAAGTCAATTAAAATGAATTTAGACGTGCATTTGTGTATATAATGAAATATCTTTCATTTCTTCGTTTGAAATTTGAAAAAAATACGATTGGATAAATCTTAATTATTATCCGATGTTTAATCAATAATTAAAACGTTTAACATACACAAAAATATAATAATAATAATAATAATAATAGTAATAATAATGATTTTCTATGTAACAAAAAATTATAGAAAAGAAAAGTACATTTTGTAGATTGAGAAAAATAGAAAAATAATTTTGAACAAATGAAATATTATTCATCTACAATTCAATATACAAATGTTCTCTATTATCTTTTATATTTTTATATAAAAATATTTGTTATATTATAATTAATAATGATAATAATAATAATAATAATAATAATTGATATTGTCTATGTAACAAAAACTCATAGAAAAAGAAAAGCACATGTTGTAGATTGAGAAAAATAGAAAAATAATTTTGAACAAATTGAAATATTATTCATCAACAATTCAATATACAAATGTTCTCTATTATCTTTTATATTTTGATATAAAAATATTTTTTATGTTACAATTAATAATAATAATAAATATAATAATTATAAATTAATAAAAATAAATATATAACAGTTAGAAAATTTGTATATAAAAAAAATATAAAAGATAATAGAAATTTTTAAATTAATTTCTCATTTTACAATTTTCCATTACATATCTTTTTTTATATTTTTCTATTATCTTTTCTACTAATTGGTAGTAACGCGTAATTTATAAAAAAAATAAAAATAAAAATAAAAATAAAAATAAAAAGAATCATGAGAGAGAGAATGAGAGACACAGATTATTAATAAATAGAAATAAATAGGATAGACAAATAATTAGATTAAATAGTTTAGATATAAAGATAAAAATAAAAAATAAAAAAAAATAAAAATAATATACGTCTCATAAGCGATATATTTTTCCAAATATTTGTCTAGACTAGGACTAGACAAGTTTGTAGGAAAATTTTCTACGAAATAGGAGACGATTGATCATGAAATTTTAACGAAGACTGCTTCGTTTTACAAAATCTAATCGTATTCGGATGAAATTATCGCATTTTCGTTATAATTCGTTTGGAGTAAGCGAACGAAAAGAAGGGGGAAGGGAAAGGGAGGGATGAGGTGAGGGGGGAGGGGAGGGGGGTTAAGAGGAGGGAAAAAAATATTCGAAGAAGAATTGTATTTAAAATACACTCTATCTCATACTTTATCATCCAACATCCTCTTTTCCACCCACTACACACCTCTTCTTCCTCAGAGAGACCACCACCACCCTTCAACCACCCCTAAATTCACAATTTATTTGTAATTTATCCAGTTAAACGAAAACTTTCTAAGGATAGAAAGAAGATTATTATAGGGAACCTTTTTCTATCTTTGTTACACTACTTATACACGCATATGTGTAAATATACATGGCCGTGCGCGTATATACCAGCGTATTTCCAATGAATTGTATTAATCATCAAATTGAAGGAGGCTTAATTAAACTCAATAACTTAACTATTAAATAATCGCTGTGAATTAAGGCCATTCGTGCCATACTGGGTGCTGCTCTCGATATAAATGATCACGATGTGTGTGTGTGTGTATGTGTGTGTGTGTAAGTACGTAAGTACTTATATATAATGATTGTAAACGTTTGTCTGATTCTATATGTGTTTGTGTTTTATTGTATATGAAAGACTATGTATATGAAGTATGCGAATAATTATTATTATTATTATTATTATTATTATTATTATTTCAATTATTACTATTATGTATGAGTATCGTTCGATTCATTTCAAACTTCCGGAAGATACACTAACGTTCATTTTTTCGCAAATTGATAATTCAAGTTGACCGAAGAAAAATTGTTTTTTCTTCTTTTTTTCTTCTTTCTCTTCTTCTTCTTCTTTTTTATTTTTTTTTTCTTCTTCATCCTCTCTATTTTATTTTAATTCTTTTTCTTTTTTATTTTATTTTATTTTTTTTTTTTTTTCATCTTTTTTGTAATATTCGTCTCTTGACAAGAAATTAACGAAGGACAGGGTGATGAATGGTTTTTAATATTTAAACTGTGTCCTCTTCCAATATTAATCTTGATTTTAAACTCGTTTATATTAAAATTAAGCGAATAATTCGAATAAATGTCGAGTTAGTGTAAGAGAGAGAGAGAAAGAGGTAAGAGAGAAAGAAAGAAAGAATGAAAGAAAAAAATGAAAAGAGAAGAAAAGCCCGAAACGACTTCGAATTTTCGTAGGCAATGTTGGTAAAAGTTATGATGCAATAATTAAAATAATTACGATAGTCCAATTAATATTTAATGTTAAGTAATCATTATTATTATTATTATTATTATTATTATTATTATTATTATTATTATTATTATTATTATTATTATTATTATTATTTTATTTTTACTATTATACATTTTACTATTACCGATTATAATTATTAATATTAATATTAATATTAAATATTATTATTATTATTATTATTATTATTATTATTATTATTATTATAAGTTTCCTCTCTTTTTTTCTTATCATTTCTTTATAAAAGATTGCGCTTTGTTTTTTGTAATAAATGAAAAACGCAACTTTTGTAAAACGATTGTATAAACTACGACAATACAATCGATAAATTATGTAATAATAATTATAACGAGTTATATTATAATAATTCCTAAAAAAAAAGAAAAAAAGCACCCTTGCACAAAACTATTTTCTATTTTCTATCTTTTTCTTTTTTTTTTTTTTTTTTTTAAGAATTGTTTTCTCATTTTACAGGCAAATCTACAAACAATGTAAAAGGTATACAAAAAAAAAAAAAAAAGCGAGAGAAAGAGAAGCATACATACATACATCGGGATCGTGGCGAAAAAGTATCGACTATTAATTGAAAAAAAAAAAAAAAGAAAAAGAGAAAAAAAAATTGAAAAAAAAAAAAAAACGAAACAAAATTATATTTATAAAAAAAAAAAAAAAAATTAAAAAAACAAAATAGAAAAGAAAAGAAAAAGGGGGGGGAAAATAAAAAAAGGAAATAACCAACGTCGGTTTTTTTCCACGTCGTCGTTTCTATTGACGTGTGCGCGGGCGTTAATTTTTTATGTATTTATATATATATATATACATATAAATTTTTTTTTTCTATTTTCTTTTTTGTTTTTTTATTTTGTCTTTTGTTTCGAGCATAAACGAGAACACGCGTAGAAATTAATACGTAACAACAAAAAGAGAAGAGGGTGAGGGTGAGAGTGAGTGAATGAGTGAGTGAGTGAGTGAGTGAGTCAGTGAGTGAGTGAGAGAAAGAGAAAAGAAAAGGAACAAAAAAAAATGCACAAATAAAGAGAACGAAAAATTCCGAAATTAAATCGGAATTTTTTAAAACGTTTCGCTACTCTCTGTGTATGTATGTATGTGTGTGTGTGTGGGTATGGTGGTAATACCATTTGTAGAGTACTATAGTATCTCTGTATATATATATATATGTATCTATGCGGTGTTTTTTTATACATATACGTACACGTATATAACACATACTCACGTGTACGCATATGTATATGTATGTACACATTTATTTGGCGTTTACAAAAAACCATTGACTAATTGTTTTCTCTCTGTTTTTTTTTTCCACGGGGGGACGTTAACTAGCAGACAGTTACCAGTATCAACTGCAGTCGATGTGGCAAAAATGTTGGAACACCAATCAGAGCTTGGTCCACAATCTACGCTTCCGTGAACGTGGCCCATTGAAATCCTGGAGACCGGAAACGATGGCGGAAGCGATCTTCAGTGTTCTCAAGGAAGGATTATCATTGAGTCAAGCAGCGAGGCAAGTTTCAATTTGTCTTTATTTCTTTTGAAATACAGGTAACCCTCCTATAACACGGTATATAGGTTTCCCAGAAAATAACGTGTTGTATGAGACCAAAAGCCAGTACAAAAAAGGGGGGTTAGAAGACTGAAGGGGGTTAGAAATACTTTTCGCAACATTGTATCTTTAAAACGGCAAGCCTTGCCACGGCTGTAAAAGTACAGTGTTGTACAAAGGTTTTTTTTGAAAGGAAACCCTGTTATAGGATGCCGTGTTGTAGGAGGGTTACCTGTATGTTCATTTGATAGAAAGAAACAATAAATTGATTTCTACACACGGTTTATGTTAAATATTTTCTTAGAAAATGTCTTCTGACACACTGACCCATTTAATTTCTTCGAAAAGTTATGGCAAACGCTGACCTCTATAATATTTTAGAATACAAATATTCTTACTCGTAACACCGTAGTAAAAAAAGGAAGAAAAAACAAAAAAAGAAAACGGTAAACAAGTAACGAAGAAAGAGTCCAAGAGAGAAAGAAGTTTTATGTCCTCTTCTTGTACACGTACACACACCTATGTGTGTAATATGTCCCTTGAATTCCAAACAACTTATGTTTTCTCTCCTTCTCTCTTTCTCTCGTATAATACAAATTCGAAACTGAGAAATTTGTTGAGGAAAAAAGAAAACAAAAAATATAGTTTTGCCAGAACGACTTCGTACATATTACATATTACCATATCTATCTCCGTGTGTATATGTGGGTGTGTGCCTGTATACACATATGTCATTTCTTGGAATTAACTGCTTCAAAGTAGGTTAGTTGAATTCATAAAAATGAATGATCGATCATGAGAATATATAACATATGTATATGTATGTATATATCTGGTGTATGTATGTATGTGTTATGTAGTTACTTTTTTAACATAAAGTCGTAGATATTTGAATTAATGATATCTTCGATTTCATAGTTTCTTTTTTTTTTCTTTGTCTTCTATCTCTCCTTAAATTAACAGTTCTTTTATGAGCAATCATTTAGTAATAATAATTTGTTAACAATAAACCAATATAGGATTTTTTTAAGCACGATTAACGTTCGATATAATAATAATAATAATAATAATAATAATAATAATATTTATTGAATAATATTTTTTATTTTCGCAGAAAATACGACATCCCTTATCCGACATTTGTACTGTACGCGAACAGAGTTCACAACATGTTGGGTCCTAGTGCCGATGGAGGAGCCGGTGAGTGTTTGTTAACCCTTTTTAAATTATTCTTACGAGTCACTTCATCATTTTTTGATCTGCAATAAATCGTTGGTCTTTGTTTGTTTTTTCTTGGATTCTAATCAACATAGATTTGCGGCCAAAGGGCAGAGGACGACCCCAAAGGATTTTACTCGGCGTTTGGCCGGACGAACACATTCGTGGTGTAATACGAGCAGTTGTCTTTAGAGACGGTCATTCCCCTCATATTGTTAAGGAAGAACCAGCTACGATGTATCCGACTTTGGCGAATTATGCAGCTTGCAATGGACCGGAAGGTGCAGTCAGTCCTGGGGCTGCTGCCGCTGCGGCGGTGGCTGCTGTTGCTCAAGGTATTTTATTTGGAATATATTGGGTTGGCAAGAAAGTCATTTCGTCAGCGTTATGTTTGTTTCGTTATTCTTTTGTTAATGTTAGAATTTTGTTCTTTTGAGGTTTGGTAGTTGACACTTTTAGGTTGCTGTAGAAACAAATTCCGCGTGTAATTTAAAATAAACGTACAAATAAACAATTGTGTTTTATTTTACACTAGAAAACCTAAATTACTTTCTTGTCAAGCCAATATTTTCTCTTCGATGAATATATCATGAATTGATATGTTAATGATATAATTAATTGATTATTTTCAGGTCTAAGGCATCAAATGTGTAGCATGGTAGCAGCAGCCCACTCGCAGCACGATATGATGGCGACGAACCTATCGACGAGTTTATCGACGAGTCTTTCGTCGAATTTGCAAGCGGCGATGCAGGCGAGTCAACATCACAACAACAACAACGCGAGTATTCTCGGTAACAACGGAGGTGGAATGATGGGTTGCGGAGGTGGTAACAATTCCGGCAACTCACCTTTGAATTTAGGCCTGGCGAGTCCAGGTTCAGGTGGTCCACCGGAAAGTCCAATGGAAAGTCCATTAGCGAGTCCATTGGGTCCATTGATGGATCCTGGGCATATACCGGGAAGCGTAGAAGTTGGTATCGGTGTAAGTGGTATGACGTATAAACCAGCACGAAGCTTTGTCAGTCCCAGACCGGAGACTCTTTTTCAAGAGGACATTGCCGACCTTGTTAAAAGTCCCCACAGTCTCAAGGACAAGGACAAGATACCTGTCAAGTTGGAACCCCTAACTGACTCTCGTTGCGAATAGTATGCGACGATTTACGACTCTTTGAGAAAGAGCGAATGAGCAAAGCATCTAAGAAACGAGTGTAAAAGAAACAAAAGGATAGGGAGAGAGGGAGGGAGAGATTTAGGGGGGTAGGGCTAGAGTAAAGAGGATGAAGAGATGAGGAAGAAGATGATGAAGGTGAAGAAAAAGTTAGGGGAGAAAGTGAAAGAAAGAGAGTAGGCTTTTTCTGTCCGTCGAGACGAGAAAGAGATATAGAAGAAAGTGTGAGAAAGGAAGATATATATATTAAGAAAAAGAAAGAGTTAGAGAAAGAAAAAGAAAAAAAGGTTGAAAGTGACGACGATTTTCCGTTCGACGGACCACAAGACGCTCTCTCATCTTTCGGTACTCCGGGATTTCTCGAAGAACACTTTGAGGTTCAAATAGGAGAAGAAGAAAGTTGGAGGAGAAAGAGGGAGAATAAAGAAGCGATCTTCTTGTAGAAAAAAAAAGAAGAGATGGAGACGACTCTCGAATGAGAGAGAAAAAGATAAAATATAGAGCAGCTCGCAATGAGAGAAAGAGAGAGAATGTGAGTGAATGAATGAGTGTATTAAGGGAGAAAGAGGATTATAAAATTCGTGCGAGGACTTTTCTACGAATATTGTCGAGTATCGACGAGAGCCTTGTTCGTCGTGGGTTTTTTTTCGCCGCTAGAACGCCACGTACAAACACTATGCGTTTAATCTCGCCCCCATTACGGTGAGTTCTACGTGAATAATAAAGTTATTAAAAATGAGAAGTAGAAGAAGAAGAAGAAGAAGAAGAAGAAGATAAAGAAGAAGAAGATGAAGAAGATGAAGCAAAAAAAGAAAAGGAAGAATGATTAAAGTCGCGTTGCGTACTTGTAAAAGAAGAAGAAATTATTTCTAGGAGACGAGGAAGAGAAAAAATTTCGTGAATAAGTTAGAAGAAGAGGGGAAGAGAAAGAAGAAGAGGAGGAGGAGGAAGAAGAAGAAGAAGAAGAAGAAGAAGAAGAAGAAAGGGGGAGAGACTTAGAATCAAAAAAAGATGAAGCGGACGACGAGAAGATAATAATAAGAAAAATGTAGGAAAAAGCGAAGTAGAGAAAGCGAGAGAGAGAGAGAAAGAAAAAATTAGAGTGAATGTGTGTGAAAGAGAGATAATAGAAAAAAAAAAACAAAAAAAAAAAATAACTACTATCGTGAAAAGCAGGAGTCGTCGTTCAAAAGCTGCGTCGTCGATCGTCGCCAAATATTTTTTTTTTGTCCTCTTCGTAGTCGTCGTCGTCGTCGTCGTCGTCGTCGTCGTCGTTTTCGTCGTCTTCGTCGTCAACGAAAAGCGAGTCGGCGATGATCGGCGACGAAATATTATCACACACTCGATTTGCTTCCAGAAAAAAAAAAGAGAGAGAGAGAGAGAGATAGCAAGAGTGAGAACGAAAGAATGCGAAAAAAGAAAGAAAAATAGTAAAAAAGATAGAAAAAAAGATAGAAAGAAAGAAAAAAAATAAAATAATAAAGGATCGTAGCCCAGCCACCCATCATCACCACCCACCACAATCACCAGCTACTCACACTTCGACAAAAAAATAAAAATATAAAATAAACAACAATAACAATAACAATGCATCATCATCAGGAACATTTAACAGAACACAAATTGCATATACATTAATAACCAAAATTATAAATGCATAAACAAATATACAGATACATACATAAACGTACATGTATAATACAAACTTCTTTTTCAAAGAACATTAGGCACATGATGAAACAAAAATTCGATGAAAAATGCATGTCGTCTTGCACGCACCGGTTTCATATCGTGCGTGTTGTATGCTCCTTTCTTTTTATTTAGAATTTTATTTCTAGTTTTTTATTCTTTTTCAAAAAAAAAAAAAAAAAAAGAACACGTGACGAAGAAGTTTGTAACAATCATACAATCAATTAGCGAGGAAGAGAAAGAATATACACGGAAGATGCACTCCTCTAGTGTGTACACGCGTGTGCGTTAAATCGTGCATACATATTTATATTGCATTAGCGTATAATACGTGTCTCTTCTTCTTCTTTAATTCAAAAATGAATAAATAATTTAACACTTTACGAACACTTATTAACATTACTACCACTCACTCTACTCGCTATAAAAACTACACATACACACACACACACACACACACACACACATACACACATTCACGAGTCATAATCATACCCCTGAAAAAAAAAAAAAATAATAAAAATACACCGCATAAGTATACCAAATTTATACCTACGCTAACGATAATTGTATATGACGATAAAATAGTAGCTGTACTTTTAATGCCAAATGTATAAATTAATTAATGATTATTCGTAAAATAAAAAAAAAAATAAATAAATGCGATTATTAATGAAATATAGTCGCGTCGTAATCGAAGATGATGTGAAAGTGATTTGTTACGACGACGAGGACGAGGACGACGACGAGGACGAGGACGAGGACGAGGACGACAACGAGGACGACGATGACCCGGCCTGCGGCTTTTTTTCGCGACCCAAAAGTAGTCTCACAGCCTCCGGATACACCAAGAGTCATACATACATTTTTAACATACACACGCACATACAAATACATAGAAGAATAAAAACATTGCATGTTAAAGAGAGAAAGAAATAGAAAGACGTATGATAAAGTTATGATTGCTCACTGCACTACTACTGAATTATGATGACACGTGGTGTATCGTTAAATCCTCATTCTCCTTCCTAACTACCCTTAATAACCCAACCCCCGAATCCTCAACCAATAGCCCAGCCCACATTTCTCGTTTGTCTCTTCTTCCTCTTCCACTTCGGTATTCGTCTTATTAATAAATTCTTATTTAACTCTTCCAAAAAACAAAAAAGGAAGTTGAAAGGATGATTAAAAGAAAATAACGAATTCTGGACAAAAGGTAATTTAAAAAAGATAAAGACAAGAAGTAGAAAAATAAACGACTTATACGCCACTTAAAACGATCATTTTTTTCATCAGTAAAATGCAGTGAGCAATTACGCTGATCTACATACACTCGAGTAATATATAATAATAATAAGAAGAAAAAACAAAGAAAGAGAGAAAATGTAAGGGAGAAAGAGAGTGAGAGAGAGAGAGAGAGAGAGAGAAAGAAAGAACGAATACACTCGTATACATTCATATATATATATATATATATAAACACATACACACTACACACAAATTAACACACAAGAAAAGATGTACAAAATTTCACCCTACGATTGTCTACCAAATAAAGCGAGAGAGAGAGAGAGAGTGAGAGAGAGAAAGAGAGAGAGAGAGAGAAAGAAAGAAAATGAAAGAGATAACAGATAAGGGAGTTAAATGAAAATTAGACAAAGTGGAAATAAAGAAAGACAGAGAAAAGGAGAGAATGTTAGAAAGAAAGACAGAAAGTCGACTAAAGTCTTTTTATGAACGACGAGTACACATTGGGACGAAACAAAATAAAAAAAAAAAAAAAAAATACTAATGATCGATGTACTTTATTAAGTGTAATTATTGCCTTCCTGCCATGTTTGGGGTATGCCAAGTATAAAAATTATAAGGTTAGAGATATTAGGGATGAGAACAAATGGGAGATGGTGACACAGGACCCGGTGAAAGAAAGAAAATAATAGAAAGAAAAATAAATTTGTATGAATTTGATAAATTAGAATGTGAGATAATAATAATGATCATGCTAATAATGATGATGATGATGATGATGATGATAATGTGTGTTGTATGAATCTTTTGATGATTTATTGTGTGTGTCTGTGTGTGTGTATGCGTGAATGTTAGAGAGAAAAAAATGATCTTTTAAAATTACGAATGAGAACAAGAGTGTATGAGAATGAATGAGAGAGAGAGAGAGAGAGAGAGAGAGAGAGAGAAAGAAATTAAAAGTGAAAGGAAAAAATGAAAGAGAAAGAAAGAGAGAAAGAAAGAGAGAGAGAGAGAGAAAATGGTGAATTCAATTTCGTCAAAAATATCGTGCTATTTTTCAAAATTTTACACTGCGTGACTTTTGCGAACGGGACCCCGAACCTCCTCGACAATCGAAGATAAATTTCGAGATTGTTTGTTACTAAAGCAGGTATAAAAGAATAAGTAGAAGAAAAAAAAAAAAAATCAAAGTTAAAATATCGTCTATCGAATAAGAAAATTTGATCGCGCTGAGAGAGTTATGAGAGATAAATCAATTTGGATTTGAAATTGCAATGTGGTATTGTAACTTGAAGATTAATGATAGAAGGAAAGATACAATGAAACATCTTGGAAAATTAGTTTTGTTTTTTTCCTATTTCTTTTCTTTTTTTTTCTTTTTTTTTTTTTTTATCAACGTGCAAAGAAAAATTAGTAAGGTGAACATTTGAAAAAGGAAAAGTAAGAATCGTTTTGTGAGTTTCATGAGTCCTCTCTCCGATATTCTCCTTTCGTATCGTTAACATATACTATATACTTATGATAAACAAAATTAACAAAAAAAAAAAAATATATATATATATATATATATATATATATATGTATATGATGTATTTATTATATACTCGAGGCCTTCGCCTAACGTTTTGAACTCGCGATCGCGTTCTTCGAGATAAGAAAGTTTTTCGTAAAAACAAAAAAAAACAAAAAATAACGGGGATGCATCAACCGATGGCCAATTCGTCGAACCAATAACATTTTTACTACGTGAATGTTTTAAACGAGCGTCAGAGTGTGACAAAAAGAAAGGGAAAGATTTTGGAATAATAAAAAAAAAAAAAGAAAAAAAAGAAAAAGAAAAAATAAATAAACGTCAAAAACTCTCAAAAGTGACCTTCGGTAAAAGATTTTTATGGTGTATTTTTTTCGGCCTTCACGTGTGGTGATAGAAAAAAAAAATGAAACACAGAAAAAGTATAGGTGTGACACGTAAAAAAAAAAATGAATATTATATATACAAACAAACATACATATATATATATATATTTACACACACACGCACGAACACACACACACAAACGTACACACATATTACGAAGGGACGTTTATTCCGTGGATTAAAAACGTTTGATCACAGTGCAACACCACGCGTTTTTATCATTGCATGGGGAAAATAATCTATCTGATAAAGTCACATTTCTAAGAATTGAATTAACTTTGAACAATATTTCGAAAAATAATCCTCCAAATGATTTATTTTATTCGGATAAGAAAAATTCTATTTCAATACATTTAAATGATGACGAGACGCCGCAACGCGTGAGATTGTTGCACGTGAATAACATTGTTCTATTAATTAAAACGTGCACGTAAATATAAATCTATCAGAAATTCTTCCATGCAATTACAGATAATTCCTATCGAAAAGAGCTGCAACGTTTGCGTTCACAGAAAGGTGGTGGGGTGGGGGGTGAGGGGGTTGTGGTCGTTGTAAACAACAAATTGATTGCATCAAAACAAAATGTTGTTTATCATCCCTCCCACCCCGTCCGCCTCCCATCCTCCCCCCGTTGCCATTTGTTCTCACTTTTCGACAAGAATATTTCTCGAAAAAGAAGAAGAGATAGCAGCCCCCGCGCCCGATCCAACCGTAAAACAAGCGCGCGCCTGGGGTTTTCATTCAAACGGTTTGTCCAAATAAACGGAAAAACGTTCTCTTCGTTCATTTCGGCCTCTTTCCATGTAGCTCTGACCGCTTCATTTTCGATTTCTACGAGAAATGGCCACCGTCGTATTATTCTCTGTCCGCGGGAGCACGCGAAAAGTTTTTTTTTTTTTTTTATTTCGAAGAACAATGGGGGCGAGTTTTTAAGGGACTTTACTAC
The DNA here is from genome assembly GCF_049000335.1 of Polistes dominula. Classification (NCBI taxonomy): domain Eukaryota; kingdom Metazoa; phylum Arthropoda; class Insecta; order Hymenoptera; family Vespidae; genus Polistes; species Polistes dominula. The sequence continues at coordinate 1,483,814 of NW_028300963.1, forward strand.
GACTTTAGGCTTAATGTGTTCAATAAGGAGAAAAATAAAAAAATAAAAATGGAGGATAGAGATGTAGGGAAAGAAAAGGAGGAGGAGGGAGAGGGGAAATGGCAAAATCAGCGGCGATGCCAAAGGACGAACGAGGGGAAAGGGAATGGGAGAGAGTGAGAGAGAGAGAGAAAAAATGCAAACGGGTAAAGGAAACGATGAGTGGTCGAGAAAGGGGAAAATATACACGTATATATATATATATACGTATAAAAATGTGTACAGTAATGTTCGTTCGTTCGAGTAGCACGCCGAGTATACGTTTTGAAAAAAAAAAAAAAAAAAAATATATATATATATATATATATATATATATATATATATATATATATATATATATATAAATAAAAGAACAGGAGAAATCGGTAAAACGAGAGGAACAAGAGTAAACGTGAGAGCGCAACAAAAAAAAGAAAATAAAAAGAGGGTGGGTTCGTAAGGGAAAGAGTGAATGAGTATGAAAGTGAGAGTATGTGAGAAAGAATGCGAATGAATGGACAAAAATAAAAGAAAGAAAGAAAGAGAGAGAGAATCGAAGAGGACGTGTTAAAATTAAATATTGTATAAAAAAAAAAGTAGTAAGTGCCTTCCAAAGAAAAAAAAAAAAAAAATTAAAAAGATATTTAAAGTGTCCCGTAGACCGCGACCAGTTGTAAATGATGATGATAATGATGATGATGATGATAATGAACAAAAAAAAAAAAGTAATGTCATTCGAAATTTCGCGTCATTGTAAAAAATGAAATCATTGGTGGGCTTAAGAAAGATAAAAAAAAAAAAAGAGAGAGAGAGAGAAGAGCAACTTAATAAAAGAACGTATGAGACAAAGAAAAGAGAGAAATAAATTTACAAAAGAATAAATAAAACGTTCGTAAGGATATTGCGTAAAAAAAAAAAAAAAAGAGGAAAAAAAAATGAGAAAATTATAAATTAAAAAAAAAAAAAAAAGAAAGAAGAAATTATATAACATGAAGAAACATATGACGCGTCTTTCTTCTTTTCTTTTTTAGTTCCTGTTTCGAAAAAAAAAAAAGAAAAAAAAAACAGTGAAATGAAATGAAATGAAATGAAAAAAAAAAAAAAAACAAAAAAACGTCGTCCGTTTCTGCTGCTCCCGCGCACGTTTTTTTCTTTTTTTTTTTTTTTTTCAAAATCTTGAACTAGAACGAATAAAGGAACTATGAAAGAGAAAGAAAGAGAAAATGAGACAGGAAGAATGAGATAAAGAGAAATGTAACGAACGACAGAATCAAATAAGAGACTGAGACACTTTACAAAATTGTTATTTCGTACTTACGCGAAGATTATAAAAAAAAATTAAAAAAATAAAAATTAAAAGACAAAAAAAAAAAAAAGAATTAAATAAATAAATGGGGGACTTTTCCCTGGCCCAGGTAAATTTAGGATTTTCGCGCGATAAGTTGTGGAGGGTGAGAGGGAATGGAAGAAAAGTTGATATGGGAGATTTAAAAAAAAAAAATAATAATAAAACGGGGAGGGGGAATGGGGATTTAAGAAACAAAAATTAAGTCGACTAAAAATTAATTAATTAATTAAATAAATAAATAAATACAACAAAGAAAAATAGAAACAAAGAAGAAGAAAGAATGAAAAACTTTATGAGAAAAAAAAACAACAACAACAACAACAAAAACAAATACGATGTAGAAAATAAAAAAAATAAAAAAAAAAAAGTAAGCGCGTACGCAATATGTTTATGAATGCAATTTTAGATAAGTGTGTGAGTGCATGATTAGAATGTTGAAACGAACGAATGTCCCGTTAACTCTGCTACGAAGCGTAAAAAGAAAATACAAAAAATAAAATTAATAAAATGATAAATAAATAAATAAATAAATAAGACGAATAGATGAAAGAAAGAGAGAGAGAGAGAGAGAGAGAGAGAGAGAGAGAGAGAAAATAAGCAAGACCCGACAAAATTTCTGTTTAGGAACAATCCACACCGGTAATACCCTGAATGGCATGTTCACGAAAAAGAAAGAAAAAAGAACTTTTTTTTTTTTATTTTTTTCCTATTTTATTTTTCTTCGAAGAAATCTGGGCCGTTATTGGAAGAAAGGAAGGAAGTATAGGCATATTAATTAAGAAAATAATTAAAACAAAATAGTAAGAAAGAAAGAAATCAAGAGAGAGAACAAGAAAAAGTATAGTCAGATAGATTTGAAAGAGAGAGAGAGAGAGAGATAAAGAGAGAAAGAGAGAGAGAGAGAGAGAACGGATATTTCGAGAAAAAAGAAAAAAAGATTAAAAAAAAAGTAAAAAAATAACCTTTCGTTTCCACGTTTTTGATATACTTAATATCTGTGAAAGAAAAGAAGAAGAAGAAGAAGAAGAAGAAGAAGAAGAAGATGAAGAAAAAGAAAAATGGAGGAGAAGAAAAAAGATTACCTATATTGCATATTTAAGATATAAGTGAACAAAAAAAGCATCCAATACGCTATTGATATAGAACACAAAGTGAATATATATATATATATATATGAGAAAAAATATATTATATATAAATATATATATATATATAAAAATTGATATATATTGACGCTGTAGGATTAACTCGCTGGGCGCATATTTTGCCTCCGACAACCAACCAACAACAACAACAACAACAATAACAACAACAATCAATAACAACAACACTAATAACACACACACATATACATATGCACACACATACACAAACAATAAGAAAAGGAGGAAGAAAAAGTAAAGAAAATAAATAAAAAAAGAAAAAAAATAATAAGAAAAGAAATAGGGGAGGGTAAGAGGGGAGAGGAGGGAAGGGGTGGGGGGGGGGGGTAGGGAGTGAATAGACGATACCCGCGTTTAACCAATTTTCCAAGGATCGTCCCTGACGTGGACGAGAAACACAACAAATTTTTCACGGTGGGTCGTTCGTGTGTGTTGCATTTTAGATAAGCGTAAAAAAAAAAAAAAGAAAGATGATTTTAAAGAAAGAAAGAAAGAAAGAGAGAGAGAGAGTGAGAGAAAAAAAAAGGATAAAGGGAAATAAAAAGACCCCCCGCCCCATAAAAAATGATAAGAAGCAACCGTAGCTTGTAGTTATATTTATCCGAAACGATACTCTCACACGGGAACGGATGTGCGTGACGGTAAATGGTATTTGAAAGAAAGAAAGAAAGGAAGAAAGGAATGGAATGGAATGGAATGGAATGGAATGGAATGAAATGAAAAAGATAAAGTAAGAGAAAGATAAAGATAGAAAATAAGAAAGAAAAAACGGTGCGCGAATCCATCTTGATTCGCACCGGGGTATAGTCGTTTTAGAAAAGTATACGACCGTTTCATTCTAGTTATCCGAGAGCGACTACGAATATGCAGAAATATACATGCGTATTATACAACTCACTCAGTCACTACTCACTCATTTATACATATACATAAACATACATACATACATACATACATACATACACGTTCGCGCAAACATCTACACATAAGTATGTATTATCGTCCTATAAGAATGAATCGTTTTGAAAAGGGTTGAAAAGAGTCTAACTCTTTTTCAACTCCCCCTAATCCCCTCCTAACCCTGTTGATCCTATTCTATTTTATTATTTTTTTTTGTCTTTGTTTCTTCTTCTTTTTCTGTTTTATTATTATTATTACTATTATTATTATTATTATTATTATTACTTCGATGTGTAATATATTGTTTTTTTTGTTTATTTTTCTCGATTATTTTCTTTTGAAAAGGATTGTGTAATTACTTTCTTTTGTATAATATATAAATAACGACTCTCTCTCCACTATAATCACAATTATCGAATCATCGCTGTTCGTGTGACGCTGAAATAAAATTTCAAAAATAAGAGACAAGTAAATAATAAAAGGAAAAAAAAAAAAAAGTAAATTACGTAGGAGTTCTTTAATAAAAAGTCTGCGAATCCTTCTTTTAAACAAATAGAACAAAGTGATTTTCGTTTATTATTTTTTCTCTCCTATAATCTCGCACGTATCTTCTTCTAGTTTTGAGAAAAAAAGAAAAGAAATGATTTATTAATTGATCTTTGTTTTTTTTTTCTTTTATATATATATATATATATATACAACAACACATGCTTCCCCCCTCCTGTATCTCCTCATCTCTAATTACACCGTCGATCGTAAGGTATTAAAAAATAAAACCAAAAAGAAATCATAGTAAAAATGATGACACATTATTTGATTTGATGACCGCCCTCTCCCTAATCATCGTCCATCTTGGTTTTTCATTTTTACTATAGCTTCGAGCCGTAAAAAAACATAATATACCTTGTGTTTGTAAAGAAAAAAATAAAATAAAATAAAATAAAATAAAATAAAATAATAACCTTCACGCAGGATATGAAAGAAAGAAAATATGTTAATGAATTTAAAGTTCATAATGATAACGAAAAGTAAAAGTAAAAGAAAAAGAAAAGAAAATGCGATATGTATTATATATTGTAATAATATGTATAAGTATTTTCTTTTCTAATCCGCACAAAAAAGAGAGAGAGAGAGAGAGAGAGAGAGAGAGGGCAAGAAAGAGTGCGTGTGTGTGAATGTAAAATGGATAGAAATAGAATGTCTCTCATGCGTTTTGATGTAGTATATACCGGAAACGATGTAATATGCGAAAACGATCATAAAGAAACATAAGATTTAAGTTAGGGATAATGTAAACAAAAATCATGGGAAAAAAGATTTTCAACTTATAAACAAAAAAAGTCGAGTCTCTGGATACGAGAGAGCGAGAGTGAGAGCGAGAGAGAGAGAGAGAGAGAGAGAGAGAAAGAGAGATAGGTGAAAAGTCAGCCACCTTTATTGTACATTGTTAAAGTTTCTTTCCGATAAACCTGCGTGATCCCGAATACATACATCCATAACATACATATATAAAATGTACGAAATATGCTGCTGCGATTCCGCTTCTCTACGATAGTAGAATTTCAAATACCGAGTAAATTAAATATATAGATGACATCCTAATTTATATCGAAGACAAAGTCAAAAAAGAATGAAATAAAATAAAATAAAATAAAATAAAATAAAAATAAAATTAAAAATAGTAGGAAAAAAAAAGATGATAATGATGATAACGAAGTAGACGAAGAAAATGAAGATATAATGACGTCGACGATGATGATGATGTTGATGATGATGATGATGATGATGATAAAAAAACAAAAAAGAAAAAGTCATTATGAAACTATTAATCGAGACATAGAGGGGCGCACGTTTTTTTAAACAATAATTATTTAATCGCACACGACTTGACACATAGAAGAACATGTATACACGTACACGATCAGGGACATATATGAACTCGAATATACATGCGCATGTTACACACATACACTCGCAATCATACAGGAGAGACACTCACGCCGACATAATGTACATTTATACTAATGAGAAAGAAGGAAAGAAAGAAAGATAGGAAAAGGAAGAAAAAAGAAAAAAATTAATAAATAAATAACACACAGATATGCAGAATGCAATGTCAGCGGTCATACAGGATTGTGTTTACTGTAAATAGAGAGAATGCAGCACTGTACGTCAAAGTTTATCGTTATTATTATTATTATTATTATATTATTATTATTATATTATTTGTTATATTATAATTATTATTATTATTATTGCTATTATTATTATTATTATATTATTATATTATTATTATTATTACTATCATCAACATCGCGTGTAACATATTTATTTCAACAAGTACTCTGATCGTTGATATCTTTTATAAACTATATATAGTTTAATGTTCAAGGCTCTTCGTTCATTCGAATTATTCGTTGATGTGTTGTGAAATCGGTACGTTAATTAATTATGTCCGACATAGTAACCCAACGATCGACACGAGAGAAACAAAAAGAAAGAGATAGAAATAGAGATAGAGAGAAAGAAAGAGAGAGAGAGAGATACATATATATATATATAAATATATACATACAATATATGCAAGTATCTTTTCTAGTCGGCTAAAATAATTATTCTTTTCTTTTTTTTTTTTGATGATGATGATGATTATTATTATTATTATTATTATTATTACTATTATTATTATAATTATTAATATTATTATTTTATTATTATTATTATATTATTATTATTATTTTTTAAGAACGCAAACACGTTATACTATTCTTTACGATATGCAAATTATGAGCAAGAAGAACGAAAAACTGAATAAAATAAACCACATGCATACACATGCAAACATATATATATATATATATATATATATATATATATGTATACGAAATTCTTTTAAGAACAAATATCTACAATTGAATATAATTTCATAATGTATATGTGTACATGTATATTCGGTGGCAGTATAATTTCGATTGAATTATTGAAAAGAAATTTGAATCGATTTAATTTCGACGTACGATATTTAACTTCTGTATTTCTTTTTTTTATTATTTTGTTTCCTTCCTCTTGCTCTTGATCGCACGAAAGAACAATTGCATTTATTATTTAGTATCCTTCAATCTAATTTAACTATTAAAATGCTATGACGTCATTGTATATACATACACACATACGTATTTTTCCGATATTATATATATATATATAATATCGGAATAAATATATATAAATATAATATGTATGCGTGTATATAAATGGAACGGATTTGTTTGTGAGAAGAGAGAAAGAATAATAATAAAAAAAAAAAAAGGAAGAATAAAAATAAAAGAAACGAATAGTTAGATTTAAAAAAAAAAGAAACAAAAATGCGCTAAACAGCCGACCGAATTTTTTATCTATCTTTGTCTCTGTCTGTCTCTGTCTCTCTCTCTCTCTCTCTCTCTCTCTCTATCTATCTATCAATCTATCTATGTATCTCTCTCTCTCTCTTTTTCTCTCTAGATATAGATATAGATATATCTTTCTCTTGAAAATTTTGTTTAAAAGAAAAATGGGAACGTGTTAAATCTCAAGACTCGACGTTTAACTCTTTTTCATTCTTCTTTTTCTTCTTCTTCTTCTTCATCTTCATCTTCATCTTCTTCTTCTTCTTCTTCTTCTTCTTCTTCTTCTTCTTCCGTTTATCTTCTGAAATATTTTGTTTTTTGTAATATTTATCTTTTACTCCTTGCGTTTTATATAGTCATACACACACCATACACACATACATATATATATACATGATACAAATACAACATACGTGCAACATGCATGCGAATATACATACATACATACATATACACACAGGACATACACAGCTGCAAAGGAAAAAGAACCGTCACTCATTGTAGGCCCTCTTTTATTTATTACAGATTAGCTAGTAAGATGACGTTCTACCGAAATATGATATACTTATAAATACACCCTATATATAGTGGAGTAAGCGTTACATTACCTACCTACCTAACCTATCCGTACTTAACGGAAGGACAGACAGATGAATCACGCAATCATACATTTAAGTTGCTACTTGGCACGTATACCTAAGTAATATACTAACATAAACAGTATGCAATAACAAATAAATATGAGAAACGAATTGCTTGCTTGCTTCCTTGCTATCGTCTTCCATTTCTTATATTATCCTAATATCCTATTATTATCCTACCTATTTAATTATAACATAAATTAAATAGACAAGATTATTATTATTATTATTATTATTATTATCCATTCAAAAATTAACTTGATATATATCATTACTTTTTTATATTATTAAATTAATTCAAGATCAATGACTAATATTTTATATCATTATGTTTAAGGAATGATCGATACAAAAGAAAATAAAATTAAAATTTCTTTTTTTTTTTTTATTGTTACTATTAATATTATTATTATGATGATGATTATTATTATTATTATTATTATTGTCATTCCTAAAAAAAAAAAAATACCATATTAAAGAAAAAAAGAAAATTTTATTCATTATACCTATGAAACTACTTATACAAATATTCACGTAAGTATTTTTAACAATATTATAAATATTTAATATAAAACAAATTCTCTCAATTTAATTTAATATTGCAACAGCGTTAGAGTTTTAACCCTTTGCACTCGAAATTACATTTTTCAATTCACATATTAGCAACAACTTACAAAGCAATTGCAATAGAAAAAACATAGTTGATACGTTGAAGATTGAATTGCATTTGTTACAATTTTTAGATTTTTCTTTTATTATCTCCGTAACGGAGCCCTCGAGTGCAAAAGGGTTAATATTAATTGAGTATTACGTTTATTTATTCTTTAGCTTTTTTCTTTATTAAATCGTAAAAATGTCGAGAATAAATTTGACACTGTGGTCTGTCTCTTAACGGTGTTAAACCTTGTTTACACATTAGTAAACTTTCCCCTGATTTTTCTTCTTCCTTTTTCGCAGAAAGTAATAATCTATCATTTGTACCGTATGCTCTTTCCTTTTTCTTAGATTCTCTGTATATTGAAAACATTTTAATAACAAGTTATTGCATCGTAATGTTCACCTAAATTCTTATTTTGATGGAATAATTAGATTATTAATATATATATATATCAATGAATTTAAGTTGTTTATACGTACAAATTTAAATCAGCCATCACCTTCAGTAGTTCACTTTTTTTCGACAAGCTTTCATTTTCACTCACCGACAAGGATGTCTTATCAGTAAGTTTCTTCTTACGCCAACTTAAATAAGGAGTAAAAACAACTTCTTCTTCTTCTTCTTCTTCTTTATTGTTAGAGTTATTAGAATCATTCTTCGTATCAATTTCTTCTAATTTTCTAGTAAAAGTCAAAATAATCTGTATTAATATATACGATTGGTAAAAGTAATATCACTGTGATTAAATTTAAATACGTACAAAGTTGCAGTAGCCTCGCTGCATTGATCTTTATCATAATGATATCCATATTCTTGAAATACGGTTTCTAAATTATCTACATCTGTTTTCATCGTGTTATATACATCTCGTGCTTCTTGAAGAAAAGTATCCACCTCATCATTTGTTGGATCTTCCTCAGATATATTAAGATCTTTCATCATTTTATTTATATCATCCTTATATAATTAATTATTAAACGTTCATTCATTTAAGAATAAAACAAAAATTACTTATAAATATATTACCTTATATTGTATGTATCTTATATTATACTTGCATATAAATTGACAATTATTTGTATAATAAATTTGCATACTTATTAAAAATTAATATTTCGATTATAACACATATGAAAATATGCAATCATTTTTACTTGCGTTTTCTGTAAAGATTTCATCAATTCTTCTACATAATGCTCCGTTTTTTCCGTAACATTTTCATGGCCACCAACAAAAGCACCTGGAAAACGCCACTCTTCTTCTAACTCTCTGATACCTTCATCGAGTTTACGTGCCTTTTCAATAAGTTTGTCAAGAGAAATAGTAGACATCTTATATGTTTTTAATAATGCTAAATTTTTTCTTCCTTCTTAATATGTCAAATGAAATATTTCAGCAGTTATTTCAACCGTTCACTTCTGTAATCCTTTCGATTTGAAATAGTACGAACCGCGACATAAGTGTAACGTAGAGGGAGTTCATGTTCCTTGAATGTTACCGTTACGCCATCTTACGTACGAATCGTAAACTACTTGTATAATATCCATTCTCGTGTAATATTAGGTTTATTTATTGGTTAATATCAAAATAAAATTTATACGATTTTACCGATTGATTTATTATATGTTTTTTTAAATATAAATTAACTATTCTTAGATAAATATATAAATAAATATATATTTAACCTACATGGAATCGAGAGACCAATAGAAAAGCGTATATGATACCCATAGGGATTTTAATCTAGTATTTAACTTTTATTCACAATTGAGTTGTTACCGGCAGTGTCGTTGCAAAATATGAATTTATCCGTTAAAAGTAGTATGTCGAATAAATAAGTACCGGAATAATTTAAACATATTTATTACTAATAATTTTATTAATAATGTTTTATAAATTTATTTTATCTCGTGTTAATTAAATGTAAAAAAACTCATTAGTGGTAGGTAAAAGAATATGTTATATATAATTTAATTTCAAATGTCATTTATCAAAGTAAAGAAATTTTCATTTGAAGATTTTGAACTATATATAGATGTCTATTTTTTTATATATATACTGTGATATTTGTTCTAAATTAATTAATATGTCCTTATATCGTAAGATAATTATTTGATTTCATTCTTTGCATTTTTTAGATAACGCAACGATTATTTCATATAATTACAATAGCTACATAAAATATCCTTATCATGGATAATTATTGTTCTCCCCAATATGTAGATTTTACATCTAATTTAGAAGAGTTATCAGACGATTATTTTAACAAAGATCATGGAAGTGATAAATCTGAAGAATGCGCAAAAATACCAGAAATCAAAATAACGTTATGTGATGAAAAAGAATATTTATCAAAAAAAATTGTTGAAGAAACTAAGGAATCTATAATTACCGAAGAAATTACTGATGAAATAGCTAATGAAGTTGCTGAAAAAACTGCTCAGGAATTTACTGAAGAAATTATTAAAGAAACTACTCAAGAAACTACTAAAGAATCCATGCAATTGGAATGTACACCAAATGTTGTTACTAGTTTAGAAACTGAATTAGATATTATCAAGAATACACCGATAAAATTAATATATAATTCTTGTTCTTCGACTCAGGGTAGTAGTAAATCTAAACTTGTTCAAAAAGTAACATACAATGATGTCATGCAAGAAGCTATAGAAGTCTTACAAAATTTAGTAATAACACCATCAAATGTATTCAAAAAGCCAATGTCGACAAAAAATGAACCATCAAAATGTTTAATATCTCAAGATGATAATAATCAAATCGACTGCACATCCAACAAACTATCTGATGAAAAAATACAAATGTTATCTACTTCTGAACGCGAAATTTATGCAACACCACAAAAAGATATGTTTGATAGTGATATATCGCCAATAAATATATTGACACAAGCTGAGCATGAACAAAAATTAGATTTGAACAATTCAACACAATTATTAAATGTCGATACGCCTAGTGAAATAAATCAATCTAAATTATCGATGGAAAGCAGCAACAGTAAGAAACAGTCGAAAAAATTAAGTTTTCAATGTAGAAGACAGAGCCTTAAAATTCGTAGAAATTCAAATAAATATATCAGTTTAGCAGCAGCTGTTCTTCAGTTTCAGAATAACACTCCGGAACGATTTCGTACCAAAAGCATAAGAAAACAAAAAGAATTGAAGTTGGGCGTATCAAAAGATAATCAATTGAAATTAAAATCTGGTAAAAACGTTTCTTCAGACAATTCATTCCAAATACCTTCAGATAAGAATATTATATCAAAAGAATCTAAAATAGTAACACCGGAATCTAGTTCTGCTAATAAAGTATCTAAGGATAAAAATGTTCCTTCCACGATTGGAAACGCTAAGTCAAGAAGATCTTGTATAGTTACTTCTACAAAACAAGCATCTAGAGATAAAAATGTTCCTTCCACGATTGGAAATACTAAGTCAAGAAGATCTTGTATAGGTACTTCTACAAAACAAGCATCTAACAATAAAAATGTTCCTTCCACGATTGGAAATACTAAGTCAAGAAGATCTTGTATAGTTACTTCTACAAAACAAGCATCTAGCGATAAAAATGTTCCTTCCACGATTGGAAATACTAAATCAAGAAGATCTTGTATAGTTACTTCTACAAAACAAGCATCTAACGATAAAAATGTTCCTTCCACGATTGGAAATACTAAGTCAAGAAGATCTTGTATAGGTACTTCTACAAAACAAGCATTTAATGATAAAAATGTTCCTTCCACGATTGGAAACATTAAGTCAAGAAGATCTTGTTTAACTGCTTCTACAAAAAAGGCATCTCAAGATAAGAATCTTCTTTCCACAAAGGAAGATGCTAATATGAGAAGATCTTGTTCGAATCTTTCTGCCAAAAAAGCATCTCAAAATAAAAATATTGTTTCTACATTTGTAGAGTATAGCAATTCAGAACTTGTTTTTAAAAAGAAAAAGTCCTATTCTTTGATATTCCCATAGATTCCAAGCAAAGAAAAATTACACGCCCTATACCTTTCAGTTTTGAAAATCGTGATAAATTGAAGGAACAGTTTAAATTGAAACAATCACAGCTTGATAAAGACAGTAACAAAACTACTGAAAATCAACAGAATAAACAAGATACGAGCAAGACAAAATTATGTTTGCCAGCATGTTCATCAACTAAGAAAATCACGAACATAAGGGTACAAGAAAAAAAATTATCAATATTAGATGAAAAATCTACGAAACAAAAGAATGAACAATCTGATATTGATGCTACTATGACAAGTGAAATCAATCTAGATCAAACAGGAAATATTAAACCAAAAAGTATGACAATTGGAATGAACTCTTATAAGAGAGGGAAGCAAAGGCACGAATTTGATGAAAAGATTAAACAAAAACTAGCTATGCAAGAGAAACAACGTGAAAAAGAGAAAGCTGCACAATTAGCCAAGGAAAAATTAGAAGTGGCTATGCTTCGTAAACAGACAGTGGTAAAAGCGAAACCTATGCCAGTATTTAAACCGCTCTACCGTATTAAATCTACTAAACCTTTAACTGAACCACAGAGTCCAGATTGGATGTATAAGAATAAAAAAAACTTCATAACATTCTTCGTTAAATAGGAAAAAGTATTAATATATTAAGTATTCCGTTTTATTTGAAATATTCTATGTAAATATGTTAAAGAATATATATGTAAGATAAATAACATCTTAAAGTGTTAATGCAAAGAATTTATAAAGGCTTTACAATATTAATTAAATAAAAGCATATTTTTTTAAATACTTTTTTTGACATATTTATCGTTAAATATTTATAATATAATATGATATTTTCGTAGTTTATTAATTAAATAATCTTCTGTATAAAACTCATTAATAGACGATTACAAATTCTGTTTTCCAATAAAAAAAGAAACAAAGTTTATATTTACTGCGTATTAAAAACCTGGTCATCTGCATAACTTCGTAATTACATATAAATTGTTATACTATATAATACACGAAGTATCAAATATATTATTGAAGTAAACATTAATTCGTTCAATTTTCTTCATACTCTTAATTATGCATAATCTACAAAATAAAATTTTCTAGGTTATATATCTAATAATTAATTACGGAATATTTTTTACTCGAATTTAAAAATCATGCACCGAATAATGAACAAATTTATCATTTATTTCATGCGTATAACATACTTTCTCTCGTCTCGTTAGGAAATTTCGGTCAACTAATAAGGATCGGTGATTGGTCGATTTTTCCCACCAATAGGAAGTTTAATTTCTTTGAAAATCTAATAATCACTATGAGATCACTAGATCACTATAGGTACAGTTTCAAATAAAATTATTATTATTTTAATGATTTCTTTTTTATTACAAAAGTAAACAAAAATATATATGCGTAGAATTTTTATTTTAATTATAAACGAAGGTTAATGATCATTCAAAAAACCATTAGAGCTGATAGGTCAAGGATGATAGAAAGTTAATGTTCATTATATATATCTTTATCTATATTACATTTGTTAGTTCCTTTTGGTTCCTTTTATTACTAGAAGTCAGCTGCTGGTGGGAGTACATCGTAGTCTGAAGTGAGGAGTCGTTGCACCTAGTAGTACGTCCATTTTTAGACCGCAAACGTTTATAACTACCATTTAAAGTGAAACGTATCAAGCAGAAATCTAATGTGAATTGTTTCATAGTACGAACGGACGATATTTAATAGGATATTATTTAAAAAAAATATATATATATTATATTATTAATCGAAGTGTATTATATATACATATGTATAGTGAATGATACGGTTAATGGTTATACTGTAACATTTGAAAAAAAGAAAAAGAAAATGCTCTCGATGAGACATCGGTAGCAATGTAGCTCGTACTATCGAAAAGAGAAATAATTCAAGAATTCATTGTACAGATTTATATTTCGATTAACTAAGATTAATAATATACCCGTTGTTCCATGACTTCCCTACTCAATAATACGTAAGTAAAAAAGATTTCATTATTATTCAGTTTTTTCTTTTAGTAATTCTAGATACTGTCATGAATAAATGTTATATTAATTATAGAAATGAATATACTTGTGTCAGTGTTTCTGTCATATACATATGTAGAACTGATCAGTATATAGTAATAAGTCTTGTATAGAAAACATATGTTATTTATTGTTCATATTAAGTAATGATTTTATTTTAACAATATTGAATGGTTTTAGGTTAGCAAAAGATGACAGTATTAGAAACAGAAGAAGATACAGATAAACGGTCTGTGCCACCTAGAAAAAAATTTTGCTTATCACTTTCCAATCGAGAACGTACATTTTCTAATAGCATTCCTCAGCCCCCTCATACTTCTTCCAGAGGGGGCCTCTTTGACAGATCTGACTTCTTATATAGTAAGTATATAAATTTAGTTTTTCATTTACATTCATATATTTATATTATTATTTTCTACAATAGTATTGAAAATGTTATTTGTGTCACTAAGGTACAGGCAAAATGATGAATGGTTATCGCAATCAATTGAGTAATCAGGATGGAAGTTATGATATATCAGGATTAGGAACAGAAGGATTAAAAATAGCTACTTTATGTAATCTAGGAAATACGTGCTTCTTGAACAGCGTTATATATACCTTAAGATTTGCACCATCGTTCTTACATAATTTGCATCATCTCGCTACCGATCTATCTAATTTAAATGACAAGCAACTACAAACTAAAGTAAATTATTGTTCTTTTTTTTTCTGAAAAATCAATGCATTAATATTACATTAATATTAACGAGTATATAATCATTTTATTACGACAGATCAAATCTTCATCATTGGGTAGAACCGGTGTATCATTAACGGCAAGTGGAAGCCGTAGTTGGAGCAGTAAAGATCTATTGGCCCTGGCTGGTCCAACCGGCGAATTAAATAAACCTCGAATACAAATAGCTACTGAAAAGTTACATAGTTTGTTTATGGCACTACGAGTATCAGAGGCAAGAGAAAATTGTGAACCATACCAACCAGATGCATTTTTACAAGCCCTTAGGTATGCTGTCATATACAAATTTATATATTTGAATATAAGGTGGTATTAACTTTAATTTTTACAGGGAAGTAAATCCTATATTCGAAGGAAATCAACAACAGGATGCTCACGAACTTTTAGTTTGCTTACTCGATAATATTAGAGAAACTTTTCAACTTTTAGTTAGACACAGAGAAAGTCAATTTGGTCAAAACAACGCAAGTTTCTCGGAAATTTCTGCTGAACAGCAAACAGACGTTCAATCGGAAGATAGCAATTCAAGTAAACGCAGTGTTAGAAAATCACGAAAGAAGAAGAAGATTACATCTCGAGGAAGTTCTATATGTTTAATTCCATCTAATACAAATGGCGTTTCTTCGTCTAGGCCATATGAAAATGGTCATGTTGAATTTTCCGAAAGTAATGGAGATATAGGAAATCATAGACCAGAAAGTAAGAAGTGTTTTATCTCCGAAGACTTCGAAGGTATCAGTTTGCTGAGAACAACGTGTTTAGAATGCGAACATGTTACTGAACGAAAGGAAACATTCTGTGACATATGTGTCCCCATTGATGTTAATAGATCAAATGAAAAAGGTATCCTCAATTAAATTTACTTACTTTACTTTAATTGTTATTTCAAACAATATTCTTAAATAATATTTATTATTTTAGATGATGAAGGACGCACTGTAGACAGTAGCGAAGTGTATAGGCGTGCTGTAGTAACCAGTGAATTTTTGGTTGGTAGGGATAAGTATTGGTGTGCACGTTGTTTGAGATATAATGAAGCACGACGAGCAGTTTGTTTCCCTTGTTTACCTCGACTTTTAATCTTGCAATTGAAAAGATTTTCCACTAAAGCTGGGTGAGTTGATACAATGTTATACATTCATAGAAGATATGACATGCATTTAATATAAATCATAAAAATAAACAACCAATTAATTGGGATTATAAAATTATAGATCTATGGAGAAAATTAATAATCATATGCCTACACCATTAACGTTACAATGCTTTTGCGAAGAGTGCTACAACAAGCATGTCCATGGAAATGTTTCAGCGAAGGATCAAATGCACGAGTATAAATTATATTCTGTTATTATGCACCAAGGTGCAACTATGACAGCTGGTCATTATGTTGCTTATACCCGCTTACCTGATGAGTCTGCATTAGCGGAATACTTTAATTGTGATAGGGACAGTAAACGTCAAACAACTGGTCAAAGTAGTAGTAGCACAAATACAAATTCCTCTTCTTCCGATAAAACGTCGGGTATTTTTAAATACTTCAAGAAACCAAGTGTTAGTGAGAACAAGGAACAATTAGTCAAAGTTGGCTGTCGTAGTATGGATTGTTGCGGTTTTAAAAATTCTAAGTATACTAAATTATCTGAACAAGGGGTTTGGCTAGAGTGCGATGACGAAGCTGTACATGTAATTCCGTTGAGACAATTAGAAGATAAATTGGCACCAAATCCACGAAATTCTGCGACCCCTTATCTTTTATTCTATGTGAGATCCCCAAGGTAAGCCTTATTCTTTTAAACAATGTCGGATGTCTATATTTAAAATTTAAAATCTCGAAGATTAATCGTGCAAAAGGCCTCACTCTTTTCCTCGCCAATATAAAACAAAATATATATATGGAAAAAAAAAAAATAAAAAAATAAAAAAAAAATCGCGCTATGATGTTGAACACACATTCCAGATATATATATATATATTTATCCTATACAAATTGTGTATCGGGTTTAGATGAATGTGAATATAATTTTCGTAGAGAATAAATTATATATTACAATTGTCCTGTAAATCGATCTTTCGAAAAATATTACATTAAATTATTATTTCAACATGTTAATCATGATAATTATATTAGTTACAGTATATATAATTGAATCAATAGATAAGAAAGAACATAAATTTTTATTTATGTAACAATCGTCCTTCGTCCTTTTTTCCAATTCCAAAAAATAGATCAATCTCAACGAAGAAACCATATTCGTATTTTCCCGCGGTAAGTAATTTCGCATTGCGAGCCGCGAAATTTGAAAAAAGCGTTAATCGATTGGCTTATTTTTTCATAGAAATATATCAGTGTTGTTATTGGTCGAACGAGAGAAAATAAATGCATACAGACTTGGATAGTGGCGACATCTTCGCTGTATAGTGGCTGATTCTCAACATATGTTGGAATTAATGTAAATTCATAGATCGTAGGGAAAGGGCAAGGACGGCGGAATGGTAAAAGAAGTAGGGAGAAACGTACGACGAGGAGAGGAGAAGAAAAGAGGGAGATAAATTGGTATGCGTTGAAAAGAAAGAAAGAAAGATAGAGATAGAGTGACAGAACGAGTAATAAGGTAAGAAGTAGCGGGAATGCGCATGCGCATGCGCATAAACACCTAGTCTCGAACCGCGACGACCTTTCGCGAGTATAGTCTTACGAAGGATCGAAAGGACTACACCCTGTGTTAAAAGAACGGTGAATTAATCAAATTCTGATAGATAGATAGATAGATATTTAGTTTTAATCGTTTAGATTAATTGAATAAATAACGAATTTTCAAGTCGTCAAGATGAGTCTCTTGTTGGAAGATGAAGAAATCGACGAGTAAGTTAATTTTATTTTTTTTCTCTTTCTCTCTCTTTCTCTTTCTCTCTCCCCCTCTCCCTCTTTCTTTCATTTATAAATCTTCCATTTTTTTGTATAATTAAAAATTAAACTTTGTTTTTTTTTTTTACAGAAAAATCTTACCTCGTTTTATTTCATTTTATTTATAATTTTTAATTTATAATTTTTTGTATCTTAGCACAGTTTGCATTCGTCAAGGGATTGTTGCGTGTGATAAGGGTTGGGTCACGACGTTTTACACCCTCTCATTCTCTCTCTCTCTCTCTCTTTCTTTCTCATTCTTCTTTTTATTCATCTTTTTCTTTTTCATCTACCTTTTTTTTCGTATCACCTTTTTTCTGTTTCACATTGTCTTATCTCAAGGACCTTTTGTTCATTTCATTCGAAATACACAAGCCCTTTACCGATCGATTTTTTTTCCTTACTTTTCTTTCTACAATACGCGGTTTTATTTTATTTGTATTTTTCTAATGTCGTAGTAAAAAAAGATACGAAAACTATCACCTTATCATTATTTAGATATTTTTGTTATATATATATATATATATATATATATATATATATATATATATATATATAATTTAATAGAAAAAACAACATGCGCGATTTTTATAAAATATTATATCACGATTACTTTTTTTTTGAAACGAACTTGACGTTTCTCTCTTTTTCTTCTTTTTTTTTTATATTATAAATAAAAATGATATTAAGAATAATATTTTATATTCAGGTATCATCGAATATCACGAAAAGTACTATTAATATTTAAGTATTTATATATAAGTATTTAAATATATATATATATATAAATACTTATATAAACTTAATATTAATAATACTTATAAAAATGTATAAGTATTTAAATATAAAGAAAAGTAATATTATAAAATTTGATGATATGTTTTACGTGAAAATCGATTTCACAAAGAAAGGTCCCCAATGTAATTATAGACACGATTAAATGAAACAAATCGAAAACCCATTTTAAGCACGCGATCTTACGACCTAAACCCTAATCTCCATACTATTTCTATACTAAAACTATTTTTATTTTTTATTTTTTAATTCTCAAGGTTAACTATTTAATAAACGAAATTACAATAAGCGTTAGATGATACTATTTTAAAAAATATGAAAGAAGAAGAAGAAAGATAAGAGTTCATAAATACAAGTTCGAATGATTTGGTTGCTCTAATTCTAGGTCTAGTTTTAACTCCACATTTACTTCTATCTTTCTTTTTATCTCTTTCTAACACTTGTTGAGTTTCTTTGATGTTAGTTCTCGTCAGTAAAATCACGTTTAGTATATTTCTCTTCGTAAACGAAGTCCCAAGCTGTTCTCGTGATCTTTTCAAAAATATCAAATCTAACTTTTATTTATAATACGTTTTGTATATTTATTATTTTGCAATAAAATTGAATAATTGTAAAGTAGACTAGACTTCCTTGTAAATGAATTTACAAATTTTGTATCATAAACAAATATGAATTATTTCAAATGGATAGTAAGGGGCGGATACGAATACTCCCATAAATCGTAATTGTATTTATGTATATGATGTATGTATTAAAGTATATATGTATGTATATACAGGGATACATTGTAATATAAATAATATTATAAAATATATTATTAAATATATATTATAATATTAATTTTTTAAAATGTATTACACATTTTATGTGTAATAAATATTTGTTTAATTCAAACTAGTGATATAAAAAAAAAAAAGCAAAGGATGATTCAGTTAAGTGAACGTGAATTCAACATTTTTGATTTTAATTTTTCATACAGAATCATTTACTATTTGCTTGTAACATCATTTGCAGAGACACCTTGTTTATGTAGATATGTATATCGTGGCGTATTTAAAAAGTAAACTTATCATTTTCGTTTTCAATAAAGAATTGGCACATGGCAACGTCAGATAAATATTTCGAGTAGCTATCGATTTCCATTCATGAGAAACATATAGTACGGTGAACTTGAAATCGATCGGAAATAATTTCTTCTACTATCTATTCTAATCCTTTAACATTTAAATAAAAAATTTTAAATATTATTATGATATAATCATAAATTTCTATGTATGATTTTTATTAATGTATAAATATAATATAATGTTTTATATTTTATTGATATATTATATATATAATATATTATATTATGTTTTTATTAATTTAAATATAATATGATTTTATTAATTTATTTAGAAATATTATATATTACATTAATTTATTATTTATTATATAATAAATATATAATTTAATATAATTTTATATTAAATTATAATAAAATATTTTATTATAATATATTATTTAATTATAATAAATATTATTAATTTATAATAATTTAATATATATATATATATATATATATATAATATAAATTTAATATAATAAATAAATAAAAAAAATAAATAATATACATTTATTTATATATTATATTATTTAATTATAATAAAATATATGTATTAAATTATATATAATATATAATTTTATTAAATTATTTGTAGATAGTGTGCACGTGTTCAATCTTGTTGGAAATGATATCATTTTAAGGATAATGCATTGTAATACTAAAATCACATTTATTTAATGATTAAACGTAACGTTATAATGCATAATAATAATAATAGAGGTTTAATTAAATACGTGTCATTTTCAATAATGCGGAATTAATGGAAAATACGAATAACGTTCTGTATTCGTTATAGTTTGTTGAATAAAAACGTAAAATCGATGTGTTTCTATTAATACGAGTATTATAGACTTCTATGTATACTATGTGTAGTATTCATATCGAATATTACATGTAGTATGTAATTTACATATGTATGTATGTAGATAAGTGCACACATATGTTTTTCCGTTATACAAATTTTTCTTTGCTTTCTTTATTTAAATGTGTTATCAGTTATATTTAAAAATATATTAATTTCAACTACTTATACAATTCAAAATCTCATTTCATTTTGTATAATTCAAACATTGTCTTATTATGAAAATGAACAAAATGATATCAGTAGTGAGATTTTTTTTTTTTTTTTTTTTTATTAGAGTTTACTCGAATTACATATTGTCTTTCGATTAAAAACAGGAACGGAAAAAATTTTGGAATCGTTTACTTGTGTTAATGGTGTGTGAAACGATTAAGTAATGTATATCAAGGCTACTAGCAAATGGTAGATTTTTAAACGTGACACATTTTAAAACATGGAACATACATTCACAAACACATAGATATGAGAATATGTAGGTAATACTTAAATACAAGATAATACTTTCATTCGAATCGAGGTTGTTCACTTTCAGTCTTAAAATCGTACGTATGTTAGAGTTTTAAAAATGATGATGTTAAATATGTAAATAAATTTTAATTTAAATAATATTATTATATTATGAATTAATAAAAAAAAATAAATTATATTCTAAATATAATTAAATTTAAATAATTTTCTATAAATCTAAATTATATTATAAATTAATTAAACAAAAATAAATTATAATGTAAATATAATTAAATTTAAATAATTTTATGTAAATATATATATATATATATGTTATTTTCTATATTTTATATATTTTTTATATATTTTGTTTCTTTTTTTTTTTTTTTTTCAACGAGACCAAGTTAGATTCGTTCATTTATGGTGTATATATATTTCTTATCTGAATCATTTTTAAAGGGGAAAATGTAAAATATCTGTTTCGCTTATTTTCTCAAGTATACCTTCGGGAGCAATGTTGTCTCATAAATAAAAGGAAAAAATGTGCCTGCTAAAGAAATAGAGCGAAAAAGAGAAAAGATGAAGTTTCTCATACATAAAACAAAAAACATCCCTCGAGTTAATCTATATATCTTTCTACTACAATCCCCGTTGGTTGCCATCTTTGATAAATCATTTTCTTTTAGAGTTATTGCTTTTGCGTGAACAACATTCATATCGTTCGGATATTAAGCACGTATTATCAAGAAATAGCATCATAAAGAAAATTTACTGTAATTTCTATTTTTTTTTTTTTTTTTTTTAGATAAAACTACATTTATAAAAATGTTTCAACATAAAAATGACATTCAGTTCAAGGTTTTTATTTGACAATGTATCAAATTATAATTATATTCAATTGAAAGTATATTAACCCGTTTTCGGACGTATTCAATTTGGATATGGGTGTTATAGTGGTCAGAAATTATATATATATATATATATATATATATATTTTATAATATATTTATTATATAAATATTATATATATTATATACATTATAATATTGAATTATATTTAATTTATTATATATAGTATAATTAAATATAATTATATATAAATAATAATAATAAATAAAATAATATTAATGTATTACTATATATATATAGATAGATAATATTTACTGCGTCCCCGAAGGGTTACACTCCTTTAACAACTATCTCCTTAACCTAACTTAACACTACCCTCTCCCTTACTTCCTCTTCCTCCCTTCCCCCTTCACCCGTTCCAAACCTCCACTTCTTCCTCTCTTCTTCCCCTCCTTGCCTCTCCTTCTTCTCTCTCATACTCCCAATCCTCTTCATCCACTCCTCCCCCATTCCACTCTCATCCAAAATTTCCTTGATCCTCTCTTCCTCCTCCCCAACCACTCTACTGCAGCCCTCCAACACATGCTCCCATGTCTCCCTCTCCCAACCACACACCCTGCATTTTTTCTTCTCCTCCTCTTCCCAGTATCTCCTTTCCCTCATCTCATTCCCCAATCTAAATCTCGCCACTCTTCTTTTTCTCTCTTCACTCAACTTTCCTACCCAATATCCTGGCAAACCCTCCGCTACCACCGTCTTGTACCACATGTTGTATTTGGACTCCATTTATATATATAATTTATATATTTAATAAATTTAATATTATAATATATTAAATAAATTATATAATTTAAATGAAAATTATAATATTTTAATAAATAATAAATATTAATAATAAATTATATTTAATTTATTATATATAATTAATATATATAATATAAATTTATTGTATATAGTATAATTAAATATAATTATATATAAATAATAATAATAATAAATAAAATAATATTAATGTATTACTATATATATATATATTATAAATTTATTATATATTATATATAATATAATATTAAGATTAGCACGGTTTCTTGTGTGGTGACTGAGATTGGACACGCGTCCGAAAATGGTTAATAAGTATATGATGTTAAAGCAAATTAATATACGTTTAAATAATCTTAAATATAAGTAGAATGCATTAGAAAATTAAAATAATTGTTAATTAATCAAAAGAAACGTGTATTATTGTTTAAAAACACCGAGTATATGATCAAAGTACCGTCTTCTTCGAAATGCACCTTCAGACTGACACGTTGTCATCTATCAAAATTCTTTAATTACATGTTGTTTATATGACATTTCAAATGTTACGCATATACATAATGAAAATAATTCACTTAATTAATAGAATTTAACATTATAACGTTCTAATTTTTGATTTTTTTGTTGTTGTTGCATTCTAATGTAATTATTTTTAAAAAAGAAAAGAAAAGAAAAAAAAGGATACGTTATTTCATATCTAATCGTAAAGAAACTAGATTTGAAATAAAAATCAAATAACAGATAATGTTATTCTCAAGAATACGGTAAGGATTACTGTGTTTTACACGATAGTAGTAGATACTGTTCCTGGAAATACTGTAAAAAAGAAAATATGTTTTTTATTGTTAAATGTTAGATAAGTTCAATGTTATTATGAAATTTATACATGTGTAAGATGAGATAAAGAACTAAACTAAATTGAATTGCATTCGAAAAAGCATAATATAAAACATAACATAAACTGTGTGTGTGTGTGTGTGTATATAAATTTTCGGGTATATGTATTAAATTCAAATTTCTCCAGGACAAAGCAATATTACACATACGATGTTTTTCTTGAACTGCGTGTTATTTTAAAACCGTTAAAAAAGCAGACTTGAACAAATATTTGTTTGTCGATGTAAAATGGTACTCAACGATTATTGAGTAAAAAAAAAAAGGAACTATTTTTTTTGTTATTATCTCGTTTCATTCTCGGAATTTGAATGACTTAATCCCAGCAGAAGGCACATTTATGTTTCTGTATACATATATACAATATTAATCATATATTATATACATATATATATATGTGTGTATGTGTAGAATAGCTGCTGGCAGCAAATTAACAGCATCGGAAGAGTATCATATGTGCCAACAGTTTAGTTAGTGGTGGGACAAACTAAAGAGAGAGAGAGAGAGAGAAAAGTATAAGAGTTCATTTCTAAGCGTAGAAGAATTTATTCCAAGTTTGTCAACGAACGTATCAAGAACTCTGCTTTATTTTAACATTAATTAACAGATAAGAAAATTTAATAACATTCAGAAGATGCCTATTTGTAAGTGTGAGAATGTTTCTAAGGAAGAGAAAGATAATGGTCACAACTGTCAAATCAAGTCATCTGTTGATGATGCAGAGGGTTATGAATTTGATCATTTCCTGACCGACAGTACTGTTAGGTAGGCTTTTTTTATTTTATTATTTTTCTTTTCGTAAACATATATATAATAATTAAAAACATAAATAATTATACTTATATATATATATTAACATATTATATTATATTTAATTATTATTATATATTAATTATTATTTTTATTTATTCGCATAACATATTTACATATTTATTTACATTACAATATATAATTATACTATACTATTATGTTATAATTAAAAACATAATAATTAAAAACATAATAATTATTAAACATAAATAATTATTTACGTACAATACTTTAATATTTAATTAATAATTTATTATAATTTTTTTTTTTTTTAATTTTATATACGAATTATATACGAATTAAATATACGCGTGTAAAATTAATAATTAATTATAGAGCGAATATGTTAATAGGAAAATAAGTTTTTTTTTTTTTTTTGAATATGTAAATGCTTCATTTTTTTTCTTTTTTTTTTTTTTTAATAATCTCACAAACAAAAGATTTATGCATAAACGCATTATTATTTTTATAGTTTTATCATAATGTCAACTTCATTGTTATCTTGCTGATGTGAGTAATTTTTTCTGACGATTATATACATACATACATACACACACATATATATGTATAGATATATATTTTTTGCAATGTAAACGTTAACATCGATAAAGTTTCTTTTGAAATAGCATCGATCGTTTTTCAATGTCGTCGTTTAAAAAAAACACAAAGAGAACTCGCTTTCGAATAATTAAAGAAGTCTTCAAACTTTTCTATTTGTGTAACCCCGACAAAGTCGAGAAAGCTCGTTAAATCTGCATTTCGTGATCGATATTTCCCTTTACATGAAAGAAACAAAATGATTAATCGTACGAATCTCATTTTTTTTTTTTTTTTCAATTGATATTTAAATCCTACAACTTTTGTCCTTAAGATTGAACAACACTCAAATTGATTTAAACAAAATCATCAATTTTTATATACAAAATTGAATGGAATATTCAATTGCAATTGAATTTCAATATTCTAAACGAAACATCATCGATGCACATAACTAAAAAACAGCTAAACTAATACAATAGTATGTTTAACACTTTAATGGCCACTCACACAACATGTGTGTGATAACCGAAACAACCATTATTGGCCGTTATTTATTTACAACTTTTTATATATTTAAAATGATATAAAATTAAATTTTTTGTTGTGGTGGTTTTTTGTATGTTAATTTTGTCGTGAATTTAATGAAGTTTTTTTCAATTAATTTTTTCACACAAAAAAAAGAATATTACCGACCCCTAGCAACATTATTCGTAAACGTGCGGCCATTAAAATGTTAACTTAGTTTATCAAAGACAGTTTTTGACGTTTCGTAGACGTTTCAAAGTTTACAATGGCACACATAAAATAATAAATTATATATTAATTACATCGACACTTTCAAATAAATACCATTTCATCATGTTCATTTAACTCGATAGTTATTATAACCAGTTACTTACATTAAATTGTTGGCACTATTTGCCAATGTTGACACACTCATGCATACTTTAGCAATGAAAATAGTATCAATGAGTACACACACACACGTTTAAACGTTAAAAATTAAGTTACAAGAATTATTAGTATAATATTTTATTCGATTTTTAAAGAAATACATTGTTGTCTACAATGTAGACATTTCTTACGAAACGACAGAATATTTTTGATGGGTCATTGAATATTTGTGTCATCAATTTCAAACAAAATATGTTCAAATATTATCATTGTTCTATAGTATTATTAATATCAAAAAAAAAAAAAAGAGAGAGAGAGAGAGAGAGAGAGAGAGAAAAAGAAAACTCAAACGCTCATCGTTCAATTTTGTTAATAAGAAAAAATTATCTTCTAAATTTTCAGATACAGTGATGGTACTGTACGATTGAAAAATCCCAACATCGAATTAATGGATCAAGATATATTATATCATCTAGCACTTGGCAGTGGTTCTCACGATCTTGTGGAAATGTTTGGCGATGTTAAGGTAACACAAATTTCTACGTAACATCACACACACACATACACACACACACACACACACACATATATATATATATATATATACACATAACATTTGTTTTCTCGTATTAACTTACTAAGGTTTCTTTGCTGTGTATTATACAATTAGGGATTATTTATACGAGACTGGATTGAACAATTTAAAGACTACGTTAATTGAATTGGTTTTATGTTAGATTCAAAAAAAATTTTCAACACACACACACACACACATATATATATACGAGTATTCGTGTTCTTTTATTGAATATGAATGTTGTTTAATTTGATTTTTGTAATAAATACGATTAATTGTATATCATATTTAATATAATTTTATTGAATTTATTCATAAACACATGATTTACTTATCGATTATCACAGTAAAATTGTTTCTTTCATCGTCGTGATTGCGAAATTGATCTCACATGTTCTAAATTGTATCAAGAAGGAGAATAGTGATAATCGTTATTTACTTACTCATGTTATTATCGCTTAACAGTAATTATGATATTGAGTAATTTTGATAATCATAAATTCATTGATAGAAACCAAGTATAGTGCGTCAATTGATTTTGACTATTAATAAATAATAATGTACACATGAAACGATTTATACATTTTATTAGACAATTTTTCATTCGTAAATATATTCGACTTGTTGTTCATCAATAACGGGAAATCCAAATTTTTTATTGATAAAACTGATAATTCTTTACGTTAGATTTGTTTCAATTAACACTAGATATATAAACCACCATTTTCAGTATATCTATTTCTACCATACTAGTCAAAATGATTGGTGTATCAAAAAAAAAAAAAAAAAAAAAAGATACTTTTTGAGACTTTCAGTCTTTATTTATTCTTAAAAAATAACAAACAAACAAAATGTGTGACAATAATAATTTTAATAGATAAATGAATTTTATAGACATTTTTACATAACAAAGTGCTTAATTATTTGCAGAACTCTGATACTGAACTGGTCTGGTATATCTAATGTTAAAAAAAAAATAGAGAAAAAAAATAGAGAGAGAGAGAGAGGGATAGAGAGATAGAGAAAAAAATAAAAATAAAAATAGAAAAGGAAAAGAATCTCTTGCTCTTTAATGAGCTCGAATGGAAAATCGAACGATGCATTTTATTTACTAGGTCACAGAAAATATATGAGGATATCGTTGGTCAGTAATTATCCCTGGTGTTATAGTATATATATATATATATATATATTTTTTTTTTTTTTATTTCAATTGATTGTTTTACGAAGTGATTTGCAAATAAATTTTCGCGACTTTCCTATCTATACATTTCTATAAATCATTGTACTTATAAATGTAATTGTTTTGATTTTTTTTCTATAAAAAGATCAACGAACCATACGAAAAAAAATTCATTGACTTTGTACGACGTTCGATTTTATCAATCGATTTAATTATTATTTAATACTTAATACTACCTATCAATGAAATTCAATATTGAAAAATGTTTTATTATCTCTTTTCTATGACCAACCGATCGATGATGGACGTTGATTGAGTTATGCGAATATAATAAAGTTATTCATATAATTCAATTGAAATTGTCATCGAAAAAGCTGTGAGTTATAAAGCTAACTGAATAATAATTATTAATGTCATGATGGACATTAAATTTCCTTGAACAGTGAAACATTGTTTATTGTTCTTCATATTCGTATAGTTTTCTCTTTTTATCTACCTGTATACACCTGTTTCAATCTCTGTCACTTTCTTTTGTCTCTCTCTCTCTCTCTCTCTCTCTCTCTCTGTTTCATCTCTATACAATTTTCTATTATGACATAGAAAATGATAAAACACGCTACATTAACCCGAAAACGGAATTTTATCTTTTCTATTCTCTTTCTCTCCGTTTGATTTTGTTTGCAGTTCGTTTGCATGGGTGGTACACCGAAACGTATGGAACAGTTTGCGAATTACATTATGAAGGAAATAGGTCACAAGATTCCAGCTGGAACTACCCTTCTCGACATCAGCCAGTATTCTTATCGTTATTCCATGTACAAAGTCGGACCTGTGCTTTCAATCAGCGTAAGTACAATACACAGGATGTGTTTTCTTCGAACCAACTGCAAAAATATCATCCATCTTATTATTATTTAATTCTACCATTCTCAATCAATAAAAATGATGGTTTCAAAGTTATCCTATGATTATTCGAACATTTATCATTTCGCAGCATGGAATGGGTATTCCTTCAGTGGGAATTCTTCTTCACGAAATTATCAAGCTGATGTATCATGCAAAGGTCAAGGATCCAATTTTCTTTAGGATTGGTACTTGTGGTGGCATCGGATTGGAAGGTGGCACCGTTGTTATTTCTGAAGAAGCTGTTGATGGAATGTTGAATCCTCATTTAGAACTGGTATGTTTTATTTTACATATATATATATATATATTTATAATTATAGTAAATAAAGCAGAGTTAATGTTTATTTAATGGTTATTTTTAGCCTGTCTTAGGAAAAATAGTTACAAGACCGACGAAGTTTGATCGATTACTAGTTCGAGAATTAAAAGGATTGGCACATCGTGACGATCCTTACGATACCGTAGTCGGCAAGACCATGTGCACTTATGATTTCTACGAAGGTCAAGCTAGATTGGATGGAGCGTTTTGCGATTTCACGGAGAATGAAAAGATGGATTATTTAACTAAAATACAAAAAGCTGGTGTTGTTAATATTGAAATGGAAAGTACACCATTCGCTGCACTTACTTATCACGCTGGTATTAAATCTGCCGTTGTTTGCGTGACTTTGTTAGATCGACTCAAAGGAGACCAGGTAATTTTTTATTATTTCATTTGATATCATTTTCCAAAATAAAACTGAACAATAATTGCTTATACGTTAGAAAACTTTCCGAATGTATTCCTTGTAAACATTTGTCTTTTAGGTAATGGCACCTAAGGAAGTTTTGGACGAATGGCAAATAAGACCGCAAAAATTGGTCGCCCGATACATAACAAAATATCTCCAACGCAAAGGAAGACTTTCCTTAGAGGGCCATGGTTCTATGTGCGTGAAGAGTCCTCGTCGATTTAAATTAGTACAACAGGAATCTGAAACTTATGATTAAAGAGATGTTTTGTAGATCAAAAAGGGCTATGAAAGAGAACTGAAAATGGGATAAAGAGAAAAAAAAGAGGAAGGAAGGAAATTGAGAGGAAGAAATAGAAAGGGAAAAAAGCGAAAACTTATCGAGGAATAATTTTAAAATACACATACGTACATGCGTATCATCTGTGTGTAAATATCGTTCTGAAAAAGGAGCCAAAACTTATATAAGATGATATATATATATATATAACAGTTACCCGGTTCTGGATAAAAAAACGCACACAAAAATACACACAGCATTTTGTAAAAACAGGGTTCCTCTCTTTTTGGTTTTGTTTTGCACTTTCATATTTTTTTCATCTTTATTTAAATAATTTTAGTTCCTTTTTTTTTCTTTTTTTTTTTTATTATATCTACATTATATATAATTTAATTATTGAATAATTTTGTTTTTAATGCCAATTGATAGAATACAAGAGAGAAAATAAGGGATAATAAGAGAGTAAGTTAAATTTTATTTTTATTTTATACAAGCACACATTTATTACATTTTTTATTTTTTTTATAATCGAAAAAATACTCGTAACAAGGTTTGTTATTTTTATTTATTTAAATTGATTTTTGTTTTTTTTTTTGTGTTTTTTTTCATTTGTATTTTTCTCCTTCTTTTTCTTTTTTATTCGAAATTATTCTCACCGTTTGAACATAATACTTTTCTCTCTCTCTCTCTCTCTTTCTGAATAAAAAAGAAAAAGATTTAACGTCACGGTTGTTGATACAAATACAAACCTCGATGACGTAGTCGCTTACAAATCATTTAGCATAAATTATGTTCTAATAAGGTGTCACATTCGTTATTTGTAGGATCGAGAAAATGGAATATGGCAATGACTCGATGGAATTTCTTATAAAATTAAATATCGCATTGATTAGCTCAACTAGTACTGTCACAGTACTTGAACAAATTAATATGACGAAAAAAGTGGTGATTTAATTATTATCTATATTACGTACGCGTGACAACGAGTATAATACACACACACAAACACACATACATACATATATAAATATATGCGTATATTAAAAACATAAACATTAAAAAGAAAAAATATATATATATATATACCCATTTACTTCTTTAATTGTATGGAATGAATGAAGGAATGAAAAGAGATGTTGAGAAATAGAGAAAAGAAAACGAAAAACAAGAAGAAGGAAAAAACAAAAGAACAGCGATATTTTTTACCAAAGTCATACCGTTTTTTCCCGGCGGTATAAACCGAGTACAAAATATAACTAGTGGGAATCTAAAATCTACGGCTCTTAAAAAAAAAAAAAAACAAAAAACAAAAAAAAAAGAAGAGAACAGAAAAAACACAATTAATAATAAACGGAAAGAAGAACTACGTACGTTTCTGATGAGTAAACATCTTCGATTAGAAAAAATATCTTTATTTTTTATTTAATAATAATAATAATAATAATAATAATATATGATAACTATTTTAATGATCTTTTCTTTTTGTATACTTTTTTTTTAATTATTACTAAAGACTTTTATTTTTTTTTTTCGGGGGTTTTTTCTTTTTTTTTTTGTTCCTTCATAATTACATGTACCAACGTGAGGGAATTTTTAATTAAATTCTTTATGGTGAAATATTTCATTTAAATACTGTTCACATTCCAATTATTTACAAGACACGTATTTTGAATGTTCTCATTTTGTCTTTTTTTTTTTTTAATAATTTAACGAAAACCATGAAAATAGGTATGTCAAACGGTTTTGAACACAATTGTTCCGGAGTTCAACAACTGATATATAAATATCATATTATTAGAAATTAAGAAATAAAAATCATTGTGAATGTCGATCGACGTTTAATATAACGCAATAATTCCATTTTTAAAATTGTTCCAAAAAAAAAAATATTAAACAAATAAAATATTTTATCTTCTATTATGCATTTTAGATTTAACAATTAAACTAGTGTAATCGAATTGAGATTACAAAAAAAGAAAAAACAAAAAAAAAAAGAAAGAAAAAAAAGAACAAGAAACAGAAAAAAGCAACATAAAATCAGATAAAACCGATAACATTTTTCTGTAGAATTCTTGTAAAAAATAATAACATTTTAAACTTTACAGTGTGTTTTAGCGTTTAGGTAGAGAATATGTAACGTCATAATAACTTTTAATTAATTATATTCAATAAGAGAAATATTTGAACGTCGGTCGTTGTATGCAGGTAAAGTGAAGATGAATTTTTCTATTTTTTTTTTTTTTTTTTACTTTTTTTTCTTCGTGCTTTTGAAAATGTCTGCCTGTACGAATGAAAATGAGAAAATTTTATGAGAAATAGAACACAGTTGAGGATGAGAAGAACTTTGAAGAAAAAAAAAAAAAAAAAGTTCGATCTTGTATCATGTCATATCTAATTCCCGTTGTTATCGTAAGTGATCAAGTATTTAAAAAGAAAAAAAAAAAAAAAAAGAAATCTTCCAACGAAACTTAAATGAACTAATATCTAAATGCGTTTTAACCAAAGTTAATAATTATATACAGATTCGAAAGTCTGACAAATTACTTATAGATTGAATCTGATATCTTCCTCTTTAAAATGCTTTCTTCGGAATAAATGCAAATCGATAATTAAAAAGAATAAAAAAAGACGACTTGACGCATACCTCTAATATAATAACTATGATCGTAATTAGTATGTTGATCGCTTACAGTAGTGCTCCTTAGTTATCCTCTGACGAATTTCTTCTCTTTTGATTGAACATTTGGCTTTGACGATATCGATAACGTGACTTCATAGATATCTCTATAAATCTATACTCTTTACTAAATCTCTACTAAATAAATATTCGTCTAAAGTTAATTTTTGTAAAAAAAAAAAAAAAAAAAAAGAAAAGAAAATAATTGCTTATCTCGACGACCAAATGTTCTTCCTCGAGAAAAAATTACAGAAATCTTTGCGCCTGAGATATCTATTATTAGAAAATGTAGATAAACCAAACACAAATATAGAATAACAGAACGAAAATAACGAAATGTAATAAGTACTTAAAAGTAAGTACGATAAAACCGCATGATTCGCGAGTTATCATTGTATTTGTTATTATGTAGTTAGCAATGTTGTAAATCGTTGTATAAAAATATACCCTTTATTCAAGAGTTTGTTGCATAATACACACATAGTTTTTTTTTTATATATATATATATATATATTTTTTATTACTTCAAACCTTTCAAAATTAAGTGAAATTGTGGTACGTTGTATTTTTTAAAATTTAAGACAAATACAAAGTTTGTTGAGACACAACGAGTCTCATTTCTTCATTTATTTCTTTCTTCATTTTAGACTTTTTTTAAAGGACAATAAAAAATATTAAAACGATGGTTTTTTATTTTTACGAATATATTCAGAATATTATTACAATGTATTACAAAGATTTAGAGCAATTTTTTGTTTTTCATAATTGTAAAAGAATAATAAGATGTGAGTTTTAAATTATTCATATTTAAATTACGAGCGTGCCGAAAGGTACCGAAGTCACATGACAGTTCTGCGCATGCGTCAAAATGTTCTTGCAGCGGTATCGTGTACTATTATGAAAACAATGAGATAAAAGGTGGGCACTAATATGGGATTTATATCCCCTATTGAAATGTTTAAAATGTTCTCCTTTTGATTTAATTTAGCATTTTTATTACGATCCTTGACTCGTCCACTTGTACACCCATGAACAATACATTTATTTACCATTTTTAAATAAATATTACTTTTATAAATCAAATAAAAACATTAATACAATTGCTAATGATGCAGTATTGTTATAAACCTGACATTAGCGAACATAACGAAGCCTAGCGGCGTATTAACGAAATAGCGTTGACTGTACAATTTCTTATGTCGATCGCCCTCCTGGTATCTAGCCTCCGTGGCAGTGACAGCAAATTAGTGCATTGTCGCGTGTTGCAACGTAATTTTTTGTGAATAAAATTAGAGATATGCATTATTTGATAAGTGAAACATTATTCTGATTTCGTACGATTTTAACGCGAGAGGACGCAATTTTAAAGATGATAGCTTATAGTTGATAATAAAAGTTTGATAGTATTAACCATGATGGATTACGAATTTAAGATGAAAGCACAAAAAGATCGGACTAAAGTCGAAGATCTTTTTGAATTTGAGGGATGTAAGGTTGGAAGAGGTACATACGGGCATGTATATAAAGCCCGCAGAAAAGAAGGGTTAGTTTTTTAACCTAACCTATAACTTTCTATTATGTTATCAATCAGTCAAATCTTTCATATCTTTCACATCTTTCATATACTGTTTTTATGAAATAAAATCATTCATTTATGATAGTAAAGTTATTGCATATAAATATTAATTCTTTTTAGATTTTAATTACTTTGAATTTGTCTTTACTTTTGTACTTTCAAAATGGCTATTTCATGATTATGCAGTTCTTTTTATTTGATATTAATGCTTCTGGAAAGGACATTTTTAAATAAATGAATACATAATATATGACTTGCAAGCATGTATAGAAATGATCAGATTTAATAAATTATTTTCTTTCAAGTCATTATATAATGAATGTATCACACTTATAATGAAACCATTATTTTGTCAAAAACTAGTGTACCGGATAGTGAATTAAAATCTCGGCCTGATACTAAAGATTTTGGCCTTAAACAAATAGAAGGTACAGGTCTATCCATGTCTGCGTGTCGAGAAATTGCTGTAAGTCTATTCGAATATTTTAATATTATATATTAATATAGAAACTATTAGTACCTTTGTCTTCATTTGTATAGTTACTCAGGGAATTAAAACACGTTAATGTCATTACGCTTATTCGTGTTTTCTTGTCGCATAATGACCGTAAAGTATGGTTACTCTTTGATTTCGCAGAACATGATCTTTGGGTATGTTATTTTAATTGACAAATATAATTTTCATTAATTTGAATATATAATTTAATAATGTTTTCTTTGCAGCATATTATTAAATTCAATAGAGCGGCTAAAGCTAATAAAAAACCAGTTATGGTACCGAAGAGTATGGTTAAATCATTATTGTATCAAATTTTAGACGGCATTCATTATTTACATTCCAACTGGGTTCTTCATAGAGATTTGGTAAATATTCTTTATCGACCAGATTTAGTTTTTTTTTTTTTTTTTTTTTTTTTTATAAATCTGCTGTAATTGTAAATCTTATAATAATATTTGTTTCCAGAAACCAGCAAATATTTTAGTAATGGGAGAAGGAAACGAAAGAGGACGTGTCAAAATCGCAGATATGGGTTTTGCTAGATTATTTAATGCTCCTTTAAAACCATTAGCAGATTTAGATCCTGTTGTAGTAACATTCTGGTATAGAGCTCCTGAATTATTATTAGGTGCTAGACATTATACAAAAGCTATAGGTACGTTACTATACTTTGTGTAAATTAATTTTTTAATACAATAATATTATTTATATTTTATATTACAGATATATGGGCTATCGGTTGTATATTTGCTGAATTGTTAACCTGCGAACCTATCTTTCATTGTAGACAAGAAGATATTAAGACGAGTAATCCATATCATCATGACCAATTAGATAGGTTTGTTCTATATTGTTATAATAAATAATCGTATAACTATAACTACGTCATTAACATTATGAATATATATATTATTTTATAGGATATTTAATGTTATGGGATTTCCATTAGAGAAAGATTGGGAAGATATTAAAAAGATGCCTGAGCATCCGACGTTACTGAAAGATTTTAAAAGATCCAAGTACGTATTTGATCTAAGAAAAAAGATTAATCATTTAAACTTACAATCAACGTTTACTTTTCTTATAAATGGATGTTAATAGAAAGTTTTCGTACAAATTTTTAGCTATGCAAATTGTTCATTGACCAAGTACATGGATCGACATAAAATCAAACCTGATAGCAAGGCATTTAATCTGGTATATTATATATATATAAAAATAGGATTTATATTACATATTATATCGGTTAATAATGCAAATACCATTTTGTCATACTAATTTAAAATGAAACTTTTTTAGTTACAAAAGTTGCTGATGATGGATCCAAACAAACGAATTACGTCTGAGCATTCTATGCAGGATGCATACTTTCAAGAGGAACCACTGCCAACTCAGGAGTATTATTTATTTTCTTTTTCTATTATTCAAATAGTACAAAAATAATTATTAATATAAAAATGTTTGTTAATGTTGTAGTATATTTGCTGGATGTCCTATCCCGTATCCAAAGAGAGAATTCCTCACGGATGATGACACAGAGGAAAAGACTGAAAATAAAGCAAGACAGAATCAACAGCAGACGGTAATAAATATTTTCAAATAATATTTCTTTTAAAATTTTCAACTACTAAACAATAATATCATAAATCTAGCAGCAACAAAATCAGCAGCAGCAAGGAAACGGTGACCATAATCATGGACAAAACGCTAAACGCGTTAGGCTAAACGGACCCCATGGAGCTCCAGAATTTCATCAGCATCAGAGTCATGCGATGACCCATCAACAACCACCAGCAATGGTATATTCGACCGCCCAACCAACTCAGCCATCGAATATTCATCAGCGTTTTTAATTCCTATACTTAATTCTACATGAAAGAAAGAAAGAGAGAAAACAAAGTATAATAATTCAGTAAATATCAGTAATTTGAATCGCATTGGAAAGGGAGATCGTTAACGATGTATATTCCCAATAATATTACAACAATACAATTTTATTTATCTATAATTCTTATGTGTATATATGTGTACATATAGAATCCTAGAAGTATTGATTTTGGATGAAATCGAGCAAAAAACATATTTCAAAAAATACAAGGAAAGCGAACGTGAATTATAGTCGAGAATTTGATTAGTAATGGAGAACGGTGGGACTTAACTGGACCCCGGAGCGCGCGCCAAATGAGGATATGATGGTGGTGGGGTCATTATTAAGAGTGCGCATGCGCTAAAGATCGGCCCGCCGCTCGATCTCGCGGCGGCACTTTGCGCCCTACTGAAACGCAGTTTCCGCGAAACGTTCCTAGCGGAAAAAGTGTAAGTGTTGTGTGAGCGAAATCACGACATCGGAGATGTCAGCCACGGGAGTTGAACACGTTCTCCCAAAGACGAGCGAACGAAAAGGAAGGTGAGAGGAAATAATAAACGGCAAGAAAAAGATAAGACAATTGAAAGAAAGAAAATAATATAAAAAAGGTAAAAAATTCTAATAGAAGGGAGATCATACTTGAAATTTATTATTTTCTTTGTGTATGCTCATGTGTTTGCTCTTATCGAACTTTCGAACGCTTCTCGTTCACGGTATTACAACTTAAGCTGGTTCGCGTGTCGCGCAGGTGCCCACCCACGGCGCACCTGCTGATTCTTCTTACACTTTATTTGCGATTTAATTTTGTAAGAAGAAAAAGGAGAAGAAGAGGAAGAGGAAGAAGTCAAAGTAAAGGAGATATACAAATTATTTTAAACATTTTTTTTTGATTTTTCATTTATATCTTTTTTTATTTAAAATATTTCAAAAAAATAAAAAAAAATTAATTACTTTCAAAACAATTTAAATTCAACATTAAGTTTTATTTTGTAGAATAGAAAAAAAAGGAATATATTGAAAAAGAAAATACTCGGTTAAAATTTTGTCAAGTAAAGCTAGATGGAAAATGGAATTCCTTAAGCGGTACGAACGAGAACACCTGTTCGCGATCTAGAAAATTTCATAATAGAATAGACTAGTTGTTGACAGACTAAAATCTATCATTAAATAGTATAAATTCCTACGAATCGATTTGCATCTATTTATCTATATATCTTTTAAATGCAGAATTTTGCAGCAGTTTACCTCCGGGCGACGATTTAATATGCGACGAGTGTGAGTCAACGCGCATCGCGCAAAGTTAAATTAAAAGCGAATCGTGTCTGTTATTTGCGCTTGATTCTATGTTATAAGTGTTCTTATACTATGATATTATCGTTATTACGTGGGTTCTCGATTATACATAGAAAGCATACTTGTAGAGTGTTATCCAAAGGTAACGTTTCAGTTCTTTCAATTGATCAATTATTTTTATTTTTCATTTTTCGAACGTGAGAAATATCAAACGAGGGAAAGAACAAAATTCTTGAGTTTATATATTTTCTAATATTTATTTATATTTTTGATGAGGGGTAGGGGATAGGAATGAGGGTAGGTATGAGAATAATGATTACGAATTCGTAGTTTAATTTTGCACCTTGTCAAAAGAGTATGATCGAAGACACTCGGTGTCATAGATACAAGTAAAAGTGAAGGGGGGACGATCCTGACCACTATCCACATCCAGTCGGGGCCATGACCACGTTGCGACAAGGTAACCGCGGCCGGGTCGCATTGGTGCAGAATGAATCAAAACATCGATTCGCCGATCGAGCCCTGAATTTAAAACGCAGGTGCGTCCCGTGCTTGCGTCCCGTCTTTGCAAAAAGGGAAAGTTTCGAGGAACAATTTTAGCAATCCCTTTCTCTCTCTTTCTTATTACTATTATTATTTATATCATTGAATTTATATTAATACAATCAAAATGATATCATTCGATTAATCCTGATCAGGAAAAGAGATCAATTGTTAATAATATTTTCATCGAAATTTGTATTAGGAATTGTGTTTGCCTTTTTATGAAATGCCATTTTTCTTGTTTCCATAAAAATAAAGTGAAAAAATAACATATAACCATGAGAGATTAAGGATAGTCGGATAATACAAAATTGGCGGCGAGTCATGATTTAGGGATCATTTAAGGACAACCCCGTAAATGTGTAAAGTGAATCGAGTCAAACTAGTAGAACATTAAATGGCCTTCTTGCCGCCCCTGGTTTGCTGCTTCCCGATATAGAAGTGTATTATTCACTGTTCGAGAGCGACGAATCCATATTAGTTCGAGACACATGGATTCTATCTATCTATCTATTTATCTATCTATCTATCTATCTAGCTATCCTTTATTCCTGTCGTATCGAATCCGTATTTATTCTCTTCCTTATTTTATTTATTCGAACTATAATCGGAATTAAAACTTTATGGAAAATCACTAAACGGTAGTTCCCCATACGTTTTGGTTCATGGTATAACCCAATAAGGAGATACACGTTCCTTCTTCCTGATACAATTTTTCAAATACATACGAATAGATAGATATCTACATAATATATTTATATATATATATATATGTCTAAAATAAAAATTATAATACGTATATCGAGAAAGTTAAACATAAATATCGGTAGTACATAAGGGTATATACATATATATATATATATACCCTTATGTACACGTACAAGAAGAACATATAGCTGCAAGTTAATGTAAAAATAATCGTTGCATTATATTTTTTTCTTTTTTATCCAATTAATATATTCTGCGTAACGACAGATAATTCGATCGATTAGTTCAAGTTTCTTGGCGCCGTGTCTGTGAAAAAAAAAAAAAAAATACAAAAAAATTGTAGAACGAGAAAAAGAGAGAGAGAGAGAGATGGAGAAAGAAGATGATTATGTTTCTGAATGTGAAATAGTCGAGGTGACAGAGAAACAACATCGGAAAGCCCTTTTGTCGTACGAGTGAAAGACGTGGGAAGGAGTCCGACTATTCGTTCATGGCGAGAAAGAGAAAATAAGAGAGAGAGAAAGAGAGAGAGAGAGAGAGAGAGATGGTGTTCTCGGGAACGCTCTAAGAGACAGAGAGAAGAGAGACGAGGTCAACAAGGTGCCCGATATGGTATCCTACGTTGGCCACGCGAGTGTGCGAGAGAGCTCGTTCAATGCGAGAACCCTCTCTGCGTACGTATAATATACATTTATATGTACATATACATACTTATATATATACTTAATATATACGTATGGCATGTAAGCTTGTTGTCTGCTTGCTTCCTATGATTAGTAATTCGTTCTGTCTAATGCATACAGTCAAATACAATTTCGTGCGATTCTAAATGTTAGATGGATGATTGCTCTTCTTATTTATTTATTTATTTATTTAATTATTATTATTATTATTATTATTATTATTATTTGTTTGTTTGTGCATTTTGTTTTTATTCATGATGCGACGTATGATGCAAAGAATTGGAGTCGGTATAAATCAATCAATCAATCAATCCATTTATTCGATGTCGTTTATCTATTTGATTGTGTGTGCGTGTGTTTTTTTTTTTTTTTGTTATTTTTATTTTTCCTTATTATTCGATCGAGACAAATTTATTACTTATCATACATTTGCAATTTAATTCGTTTCATTTTCTAAAGGAGTATCTCTCGTTTGTATATTTTAATGCGTAACAGAGAAATAGAGATATATTTTGTAATTTTTTTCTTCTTTTTTTTTTTTTTCTTTTGCACGCGTTCTAATTAAATGTCAGTCAGTTAATTTGAACGAACGAAAATAATTCACGTAGTAGTGAAATTTTGTCCAATCTTTCAAATGGCAACATTTTAAAAAGTTTCTTCTTCTTTTTTTTTTTTTTTTTTTTCTGTACGACGAAACGATGATTCGTCCTTGGAAATAAAAAGTAGTCAAATAGGCAGAGAGAGAGAGAGAGAGAGAGAGAGAAGAACTCGATGGTAGAGTAAAAAAAAAAAAAAGAAACCGAAGGAAAAAAATAAGAAATAGAAAACATTATTATAGTAATATAAGTTATAAATTTATATACGTGTACAATAATTTATTTTTCAATAATAATAATAATAATAGTAATAGAAATAGCAATAGTAATAATAAAAAAAATTTTAAAACCAACATCTTTGTTAAGTAGAGTAAAAAAAGAATGAAGGAAATAAATAAGAAATAGAACAAATTATTATAATAATATAAGTTATAAATTTATATACGTACAAAAATAATTTATTTTTCAATAATAATAATAATAATAATAGTAATATAGTAATAGTAATAGTAATAATAATTTAAAAACCAACATCAATGTTAATTATTACAAATAATTGTAAATTAATCCGGAAGGGTTAATTCTCATATGACATATATATATACATATAATGAAAGAAAAAAAAAAAGAAAAGAAGAAGAAGAAGAAGAAGAAGAAGAAAAAAAAATAATAAGAGATGAAATTGGTACCATACGTTTTTCTTTCCTTTCATCTTGGCCTTCCTAAGATGGTCAGCCTCCGCACGAGCTGCGTAACATCGTCGTTGTCGTTGTCGTTGTCGTTGTCGTTGGTCGAAGCTCGAGGTCATCGATAGGAACGAGATCGCAGGAAGCTCCTGCTGGGTGTTGCCAATGTGCTTGCAACAGAGAAAGAGAAAGAGAGAGATAGAACAAAGTATGAATCAGACAAACACGATCGTTACTATTCGTGACCGGTGCAGGATAACAATTCAAAAGTCTCGTATGTTGGGTGTCGTTTACCTTTCTTAAGTCTAACAATAAGACACAGGACTACTACAATAAGACACAGCAAGGTTTTAATAATCGAATTGTTCATTAATTAATATTCCTTTATGAATGACATTTTTCTTATATTTTTTATTTTTTTATTTTTAATCTGTCTGATTAAAATACAGGTTTTACCTCGTTTCAATAATAACAGTCAAAGTGATTGATTACTGTTAAAATATGCTACATATCTTTTTTTTTTTCATATATATATATATATATATATATATATATATATATATATATATATATATATATATATCAGATGTAGAAATTTATGAATTTTTAATTCAATAAAAATATAATATAATGTTTGAAATATCAAAGAATAATTGGTACACGTATATAATATTATTTATATTATATTATATTATATATATAATATTATATCAAATAAATATAATATTATAATATAATTTTATTTTATTAAAATATAAATTTATTAAAATATTATTAAAATAATATTATTATTATAAAAAATAAAAATATTATATATTTATATATATATACTTTTCCTACTTGAGAAAAAAGAAAAATAAAGACTTAATAAATAAATTAATAGAATAATTAAAAACTATTTTGACTAGTTTTGGGTAAGTTCTAAGTGTTAAATATCGAAGAAATCTATTTTTAAACATGACTAGAGGTATGTGCACGCGTTCAGTGATGCAATCATATGGTCTTTCCTCTAAGAGATTTCCCTTCCTACCATTCTTTCTTACCGGATTTCGTTTCTTGCCCTTACTCTCTCTCTCTCTCTCTCTCTGTCTATCTCTCCCACTCTTTTCTTCATCATCATCATCATTATCATTATCATCATCATACTCTTCTCTTTCTGTTTGTCTTTGTCTGTCCCGTTATCATTTATACGAAACATTAACATTTTTCAAAACACTCTTATTCTCTTCTGATCATCGTTCAACCATCACCATAAACGGAAACGATTTAATTTAATTTAACGACCATATTCTTTTTCGATATAATACACAACAAATATTAGAATCATTTTATTGGAAACGATTATATTTTATAAATACAAAAACACTTTACCGTTTGAAATATTAATTATGTAGATTAATTGTATAAATTTCATTGGTTTTTTTTTTGTTTTGTTTTTTTTGTTTTTTCGAAGAGAGACGTAACGATATATAAATTAATTGAAAAAAGAAAAAAAACACCATGTATGCAGATCCAGATGTGTACGAAGAAATTCGTCAATGATCGAGGACTCGTGCATTTTTAAAATAATTT
The DNA here is from genome assembly GCF_049000335.1 of Polistes dominula. Lineage (NCBI taxonomy): Eukaryota > Metazoa > Arthropoda > Insecta > Hymenoptera > Vespidae > Polistes > Polistes dominula. The sequence goes on from NW_028300963.1 coordinate 1,526,015, forward strand.
CAATGAGTCTACGAAGAAATTCGTCAATGATCGAAGGACTTGTATTTTCTTTTTTTAAATTTCAATGAGTCTACGAAAAAATTAGTCAATGATCAATGAGCTATGAAGAAATTCGTCAATGATCAATGAGCATTGACTGAACTTTTACGTAGACTTGTGCATTGACGAATTTCTTCGTAGCTCATTGAATCTCATAAATTGCAAACAAATTTTTTTCCTACATTCGTCCATTGACTGATTAAATTTGACTATTAATTTTGATTAAATTTTTGTTATTACACTCATGCATTGATTGAATTTTTCGTAAACTCGTTAAATTGAAATAAGAAACAGAAAAAGACAATCCCTTCTTCTTCTTCTTCTTCTTCTTCTTCACGTGTACGCGTATATGAATTTATTTACATACATATATATATATATATATATATATATATATATATATATATATATATACATATTTATATTTATTTTAAAGTAACGTTACATGCGACCTCGATTTTAGATGATGATTTCTACGCCCCTGCAGATTACATGCGAGTAAACGAGTGTACGTAATACGTTTCCTTCTTGCGCGAATCCACCCGCGTTTAAACGACTACGTAAGTTTATGTATGTATACATGTGTAAAGTACATATATACATAACACTTACATAGATATATACATATCATGCACACACACACACACACACACATATGTGCATCTTCAATCGCTTGAGTTTTTTGTCTATATACGTTTATATGCATATATGTATATGTATATATGTATGTGTTTGTTAATGCTCATAAATTCCATTTACAAATGCATATATATATATATATATGTATGTGTACGTATATTAGTCCAACCTAGACCTCAACTTCGTTCCTCCGATCTTTATTGGTTTCTCTCTTATCTGACGATACGAGACGTTTTATGAGAGGCTCCTTGTTCGTTTATTCTCTTGAAAAATCATTTGATACATTTCGCACAACGTTCAAAATATTTAACATCATTTCAAATTCTCGCATATAAATATTGAATTTGGTTTTTAATTACATATATCAGAGGCTTGGATAAAATTAATTTTGCTTTTGATTTTAATAGAAAACTGTCAACGAAATGGGATTAATCCTTTGAGTGGTTATATATGCGTTTGGTAAAAATAACTTGCGTGATCGTTCAACGCGCATATATATATATATATATATATTTGTTAATATTAATGTAAAATATATACAATGTTTATCATTAATAAGAATAATATTTACGAAATAAATAATTTAATAATAATTTTATAAATAAAATAGAAACACACACATATACAACCAGGAGCGATAACTACGAAGCATAGTATAAAGAGGAGACCGAGAATAGGAAAAAACTGTATAGCTATATTCCGTCTCATTCCCTCGCAGTCTAAATCCTATATGTTTGTCTCTTTTTCTCTCATTATTTAGTATGACAATCGTTTCATAGCTTCGTTACATAGCTCCGTTTCCGTTTAT